>NW_027590531.1:0-222500 GCF_964213995.1 Mustelus asterias
GTTGTTCTGTTTCTTCTCAGACTAGCCCAAAAATAGAGCTTCTTCAACTGAAGCAGAAGCTCAGATCTTCTGGCTTGGACTGATCGTCTGTCCCCTAATATGGACAGTGTTTCTTTTCAGCACTTTGTTCTCCCTGAAACTGAAGTGGCTGGTAAGATATTTGAAAAGGACTGCTGCAGGAATATGAACCAATTTTTTATTTTGTTCTTTTAATAACATAGTTATTATCATTGACCTCTACTGGACAGACCTACCCAACAATGTGACGTGGCAGCCAGAGCCAGGCTTGGCTGTTTTAATTTTTACTCCATCCCTCTTGTAATAAAGGACAACATTCCATTTGCCTCCTAATTACTTGCTCTGCCTGTATACTGACTCTTTATGATTCATGTACAAGGAGGCAAAGACCCATTTGTACCATGGCATTCTGCTGTCTCTCCATTTAAATTATATTCTTCTTTTCTGTTCTTCTTGCCAAAGTGAGCAACGTTGCATTTTCCTACATTTGCTCCATCTGTAAAATGTTTGCCCACTCACTTAACCTATCGACATCCCTTGTCTTCAACTCCTTTCTATTAATCAATATGTCCATTTAATCTGATTTAACATACCTAACTTGATTGACATTATTATGTGGTTATAATAAGTTGTTTTTCTGTGATCTCTTTGTCAATTTCTGAATGTTGTTTGGAGAAGTTTAACAGATGTGAAGTGGTTCCTGATGTGATAATTGCCCTGTCTGTTCTAAGACTTGTGCATCTTTAATTCATTAATTAATGTGCTTTGCAGGCCTTGGTGATAGCAGGACTTTCTTTACAAGCAGCTAATCTTTATGGATATATCCGCTGTAAACTTGGAGGCAACAAGAACGTCACTAAAGCGGCTTCAACATACCTAGGCCAACAACTCTTTCAAAGGGTAAGGTTAAAAGATACTACAAATAACTAACTTTTGTTAACATAAATGAACATTTTTTGAAAATGTTTTACATTCAGGGCGAAAGTGTCTTCTAAATGAAGATCTCAAAAATATTTTGGATCCTACTTGTAAAGCATTTCATATTAGAGAAAAGTCACCTTTGAAGCAAATATGTGGAGCGTTAGAATTATACTCCACCTGCTGGACTCGAGCTTACACTTCTGTTTCAAGTGACTTTTTAATGTCTTCGATGTTTTATTTTGTTTAGGGTGCTGCATAAGCTCTATTTTCAGACAGTGCATGCTTTTCTTTGAGGTAAAGTGATTTATCGGTGAATAAAACTTTAGGTCTGTTTCTATGCTCAAGACTTTTTGATTTGATTTATTATTGTCACATGTATTGGTATACAGTGAAAAGTATTGTTTCTTGCGCGCCATACAAAACATACCATGAAAGGAGAGAGTGCAGAATGTAGTGTTACAGTCATAGCTAGGGTGTAGAGAAAGATCAACTTAATGCGAGGTAGGTCCATTCAGAAGTCTGATGGCAGAAGGGAAGAAGCTGTTCTTGAGTCGGTTGGGGGGGGTGTCCTCAGACTTTTGCATCTTTTTCCCGACGGAAGAAGGTGGAAGAGAGAATGTCCAGGGTGTGTGGGGTCCTTACTGGGCTACGTTGACAGTGGACATTGCCATATGCAAGGATCGGTCCAGCCTTTCCTCCCAGCCAGATAAACTTCTAAAATGCAAAGTTCAATATTCCAGACATAGAAAAAATACACATTTGTTTTTTAATGCAAGTAGGAACCACTTGTGAACATGTTATGCTCAATTTATAACTGGAATACTCTACTTCTACAATTGCTTGTTATTGATTGGACAATAATAATGCATTAGGGACCTGGACCGGAATCCCAAATTACATTAGGATGCCACACTAGACTCCAACAGTTTTTCTATTTTGGCATATATGTGAGGATAGAATGCTTTACTCCAGGATTAATTCCGCTAACAAATTAGAGATCTTTTATAGTAAAAACAAACTTTATTTAATTAAGTATAACTCTAACAAAATGAAACAACTTAACTATTAACAGTTGAGCAATAGTTTAAAAAAATGAAAGGAAACAACTTTAATTTCTAACTGTTTCAGTTCCAAATAAGCAACATTCTCTTACAGACTTAAAAATTCCATTTTAAATACAGTTAGCAATAAATATACTTGCTATAAGGAGTATAGACAGCCTTGAAGCCATCGGATATTTTAGTTTCAGAGCAGCTCGCAGGCCTCTTGTCTTTAAACAAACCCCAGCCAGAATTGAGAGCTGTTTTTCTCTGCTACATGCCTAGCTTCTCCCAATAACCACATTATCACGTGACCCTGTCAATCAACCTAATCAAAAACCCCAGAGGAAATCTTCCCCTATAAACAAAAATCCAATTAGCTCTCTCCTAAGTAAACACTGTTTAGCTAAAATGAGTAATTATCCTGCTCTCCCAGCATCTGACCTGCATTCAATGAAGACATACCGACTGCCGATGGAAAAAAAACTGAACTTTAAAATATTCCCCTTAAACATGAAATATATCAACAGCACACTATCATCACAATGCCCTTTCATATATAGAGTAAATTCTGACTAGAATTATAAATATAATTGTTAGTGTAAATGTCAAATGATCCAGGGACCATTTGCAAAAAGACTTTGTACTTGGGATTCTCTACCGATGTACTACATACTTAACTGTACAAGGCTATGGTGGGTTTCTGATCATCTGCAACTCACTGGAAACCACATCTTGATTGTGGATATGTAACCAGTTGAGGTTCCTTGCTTGTGGAGGTATCATTCCTTTGTAAGCTGATGGTCAAGATACAGTGGAGATGTTGAAGAAGTAGCCTGTGGGCCAAATGATCCCATGAGCTGCTTGATCTGACCTCCCAGATTCTGCTGATTCCTTCTTTTCACTTTTAGACAAAGTTGCTTTCAACTTCAACTCCATTGATTTCCTAGGCTTGGAAGATGAGAAAAAGTTTCACCCGGTTTGGTCCAAATCCACCAATCAGGAATGAACCTTTACCAGTTCCTCAGACCCAGGAACTTTGAAAGAGTTGATGGCTCCATATTTACGAATTTTGAAGGGGAGAGTTGAAAATGAGCAATAAGGAAGGAAAGGACATAAACTAATCTGAGCTTGCAAAATTAGAATTTATTTGTGTAAGGGTGTCCCTCCCGCTCTTTGAACTTAAGTTTCTGCATAAAACTATGCAGCCTACTCGATGAAGAATCTACTGATGACCATGAAACCATTGTTGATTGTTGGAAAAACCCATCTGGTTCATTAATGTCCTTTAGGGAAGGAAATCTGCCGTCCCTACCTGGTCTGGCCTATATGTGACTCCAGAGCCACAGTGATGATGGTTGATTCTCAACTGCCCTCGGGCAACTAGGGATGGGCAATAAATGCTGGTCCAGCCCATGTCCCACAAATGAATTTTTAAAAAGTATCACCTAGTTCTCTCAACCTAATGTCTCTGATGGAAAAGATCAGCAAGTTAAAACAGGTCTAACTAAAACTGTAACAGAGACATAGCGATCTCATAAAGGGACTCTCACTTTCTTCTCAATTTTATTCCAATCCAGCTCCATATCCTCAAATTTTCTTTTATTATTAGGGCTTGAATTTAGAAATGTGTGTTGCCTTTTGAGCTTTTGTTTTCTCCAAAGTGAGAGATGTTGATACTTGGTAAGTCTAATTTTGCACTCTGGACACCAGTCTGGATTCTTCAATTTGCGGTGTATGTTTTTGTTGGGGGATTGCTGTGCTAAAAATTGGGTGGAATTTTGGGATTAGTTTAGATTCTTCAGTCAGGATTTGATTTGAGCATTAAGCATCTCCAGCAGTTTCATGATCCATGTACACTGATGTGTAAGTAGGATAATATCATGGGCAGGATTCTCTGTCCTGTTCACGCCAGGGGGATTCTCTGGTCCCGCTGCAGTGAATGGAGATTTGGCTGAGCGCCAGATTGTCCATCCTTATTGGCAGTGGGGCGTGAATAAGAATTCTGGCCCACATGTACCCTTTTCCCTTAACACCTCACACCATTTCCCTTGATTGTCCTGTTAAATTGAGTGGAAATCAGCTGAAAAATTAATACTGAGCATTGTCTGATCTAAGCTATCTTCTTGTTTCTTTTCCCCCTGTTGTCACTGAGATGTTTCCTTGTGGATTTTGCTATAGTATTTCATTTTTTTTCTACTTCTGCGCAATAGTGACTTTCCTATGGGAATTCTCCCAAACCTCTACTTTTTGGAGACCACAAAGGTTGCCTGGCAGGTTGCACCTGAGAATAACATAATATTCATGAAGGCCCTGCCTTTTCAACCTTGCCCCTCGCCTGAGGTTTGGTGATCCTCAGGTTAAATCTCTACCAGTCAGCTCTACCCCCTCAAGTGGGGGTGGGGGGCAGGGGGGCAGCTGATGGTCACCTGGGACTAGGGCGACTTTATCTGAAAAGGCTGGCATCTTCCTGACAATGTCCTGAACAGCAATGTCCATATACCAGGGTGACACGGTGGCACAGTGGTTAGCACTGCTGCCTTACAGCGCCAGGGACCCATTTTCAATTACGGCTTCAGGTGACTGCGTGGCGTTTGCACGTTCTCCCCGTGGGTATCCTCTGGGTGCTCCGGTTTTCTCCCTCACTGACGGGGAGAACATGCAGACTCTGCACGGACAGTGACCCAAGCCGGGAATCGAACCCAGGTCCCTGGTGCTGTGAGGCAGCAATGCTAACCACCATGCCACCGATGCCTATAAGAATGGTTGAAGGGACATGACCCATTGAGCTTTTGGAGCGCTGCTCCTTCGTTAGGTGAGTGCTCTGAAAGCTCATGATTCCAAATAAACCTGTTGGACTTTATCCTGGTGTTGTGAGACTTCTTACTATGAAAATCTATGAGAAAGGATGTTTGTAGAAGAGTGGGGACTCGCCTTTTCTTACCTGTTCAGCTCGTGTCATTAACTCCTGGTCATTTTTTTCAGTCGGACATCATATTTGGAGAGCTGTAAACTACAGGTAATAATGTTCACGTCATACTTTCCCATAAGGTGAACCAAAGCTGTAGCTATTTTTATAACCGCTATCCAGTGTAATATAAATCCAGTTAAATGAGTATGATTTTTTTCAAGTGACTGGCTAACTTTTAGTGGCAAGATTAAGATCAAACATCTTATATTAAGCATTGAGGATCATTTTTAGAGAAATATGGGGTTTGCACAATTTTGCTTCAGTGAAATCTATTACATTGAGCAAAGGAAAAGTCAGGAGATCTCATTTTCCACTGTTCAGCAAGGGTTGAAGGAGTGAGTTTTAAAATTTGCATTAATCTATGCTCCATCTTGCGTGTTATTCTCGACCTTAATATCCTTGCTTACACATTCTTCTGGGCGGAGAACTATAGGGAAAAGAGAGGGACTGTTTCCTGAATAAGACCCTTCATTGTGATTTCAATGATCTGTTTGATCTGTGCTACCTCAGACTCTTAAAATTCAGTCCGAGCAAATTTTCTTCAACTGTTATTCATAATCAAGAGAGATTGCTTCCAAACTCTTTCACTGTAAATGAGATTGATGTTTTAAAACAAAAATAATGTGGTGGGCTTGCTATTGCTAAAATGGCTATATTTTTCATATCTTTTATTACTGGTACAAAAATCACTAAATATATTATAGGAACTGCATATGAGAGAACATTCGAAAGCTAAGATGACTCAAAGGCTTATCAGAGGGAAATGGATCTCAAGGAAGTCGTCAGGAAAGGTGGAACCATACCTAGCTAGAAGATAAACTTTCCAGCCACTATACAACTCCAACTTGCATTTAAGCTAGTTGCTTGTCGAAAGGTGCTTGATTGAAATGTAATCAGACAAAATTTTACGAAGAACCAAAGAAGGAGACAATGGAAACAATTTTAAAGGGCATCTCAAAAAGGGAGAATGAAGTTGAGAGGTTTGGGGAGGGAATTCCAGAGCTTTGGGCCTACACAGCTAAAGGCAAGGCTGTCAGTGCTGGGACAAAGATCTGGAAGCAAAACAGACCAACTGCAGAAGAATGAAGGGTCCTTGGAGGATTTGGGCAGATACAGGTTTCAGAGGGCTTGTGGCCAGGGAGGGATTTGAACATGAGGATATGAATTTTAAAGAGTGCCAATGATGGATGTAGATTAGCGAGTATGGGGTACTGAGTGAGCATGGCCGCGGTGTGAATTGTGATACTGATCGAATAGTTTTGGATGAGCTCCAGATTATGAAGGACAAAAGGTGTGAGGCTGGTCAGACCAGCATTGAGATAATTGGACGTGGATAAGGCTTTCAGCAGCAGGGGAAATGAAAGTTGGCTATCTTGTCAGAGAGGGTGTTGGCTTATAAGCTCAGTTTGATCAAATATGATGCTGAGGTTGTGAACAGTCTGGTGCGGTCTGAGATAGTGGCCTGGGAAGTGGATAGAATCTGTGGTAAGGGAACTAAGCGGTAGAGGCTGAAGGCAATGGCTTTGGTCTTTCCGATGTTTAATTGGAAAATGTTTCCCTTTCTGCGCATATACCATGTAATTCTATCATTGACACAGACTAATTGAGCCCAAATGATTTCTCTCTGTGTGGGAGGACTATATGTCAGACAAGTTGGAGACAGTGTTGGGATTGAGAGGGGTAGTGGTGAAGTAGAGCAGAATGCTGTCAGCATACATGTGGAACCTGATCTGCTTTCTAATTTCCTCTTGAGGGGCAGCATTAGAAGAAGTAGGAGGGGGGGGTGGTCGGGTGGCAACCGGTGGTGAGTGGATGGATCGTTCAGAGGTAACGATGCGAGAATGGGAAGAGAAGCCAATAGAAGTTGATCCTCCAGCTGCCTATGGCTTTGCAGGAAATAGACAGTTCCACTCTTGGACGGCAGAGGTGTTGAGGGATGATGGTGTGAATGACCACAGCAAAGGCTGCAGTGAAGTGGAGAGAACGCAGAGGGATAATGCGCTGTGACTAGTTACAGTGGATGTCATTTGTGACCTTGGCTGGGGCCACTTTATTGCTGTGACGGGGTAGAAACCTAACTGAAGAGATTCAAGCATGGGGTAATAGGAAAGATGAGGCATGCTATGGACCCTTCCCAGTGGAGACAGGGACGGGGTTACAAAATGCAGCAAGCCACTCAAAAACCCACTGACCTTAGCAGGACTAGAACAAAGAAAATTACAGCATAGGAACAGCCCATTTGGCCCTTCAAGCCTGCCCTGACCATGCTGCCCGTCTGAACTAAAACCCCCTACCCTTCCGGGGACCATATCCCTCTATTCCCATCCTATTCATGTTTTTGTCCAGACGTCCCTTAAGAGTCACTATTGTATCTGCTTCCACTAACTCCTTCGGCAGCGAGTTCCAGGCACCCACCACCCTCTGTGTTTTTTTTAAAAAACCTTGCCTCGTACATCTCCTTTAAACCTTGCCCCTCGCACCTTAAACTGGAAAATTCCACCCGTTGACTTTGGAGAGAAAAGGGAGGTTGGAAATGGAGCAGGAGTCTGCAAAATCAGAGAGGTCAAAGGTGGTTTAAAAGGAGGGTAATGACCGCAGGGTTGCATCTGTAAATGAATCCTGAACTTTGAAAGCATTCACTGCTGGATTGAAAGTGCATTTTTAAAATTACTTTCATAATTGTGAATCGAAAATCAAACACGTCAACGACTAATGTGGTTTTATAGAGCTTACAAAATGTAAATTCTTTATCATTCAGGAGTAACTGTATTTTCCCTCAATGTGCAGTGATGTGTAACTAGTTTCATATTGAATATCCTTCATTCAGAATAGCACTTAAAGATTGTCAAATGCAAATTTGTTGCCGTTTTGTTGCCTAACGTATTTTTTTCGTTTTAACTTATGCTATCAGTGATGTGAAGGTAAGAAATGTTTTCAAAACTACAGATTAAGTCACACATGCGGCTGAAAGATTGTAACCAGATCACTGGGTACATATTCTCTGCATTTCCAGCACCTCATTCTGTCTTGTCCAGCAAACTTAAAAATAATGATCTGTAATTAATGGAATAATCTAATTATTTAATCCTTTGTTATTTAAATGTCTTCACCCACGGGATAATCTTGCCTTGATGTCGGATATCTTTTATTAATTCAGTGATTTCAGTATGTGTGGAAGCATAAATAACAAGATGTTTGCACGGAAACTCTTTTATTGTCTCTTCTATTTGATTTGATTTATTATTGTCACATGTATCGGGATACAGTGAAACGTATTGTTTCTTGCACGCTATACAGACAAAAACATACTGTTCATACAGTACATAGGGGAGAAGGAAAGGAGAGGGTGCAGAATATAGTGTTGTAGTTACAGGTAGAGTGAAGAACATAGAACATAGAACATAGAACATTACAGCGCAGAACAGGCCCTTCGGCCCACGATGTTGCACCGACCAGTTAAAAAAAAACAAAAAAACTGTGACCCTCCAACCTAAACCAATTTCTTTTCGTCCATGAACCTATCTACGGATCTCTTAAACGCCCCCAAACTAGGCGCATTTACTACTGATGCTGGCAGGGCATTCCAATCCCTCACCACCCTCTGGGTAAAGAACCTACCCCTGACATCGGTTCTATAACTACCCCCCCTCAATTTAAAGCCATGCCCCCTCGTGCTGGATTTCTCCATCAGAGGAAAAAGGCTATCACTATCCACCCTATCTAAACCTCTAATCATCTTATATGTTTCAATAAGATCCCCTCTTAGCCGCCGCCTTTCCAGCGAAAACAATCCCAAATCCCTCAGCCTCTCCTCATAGGATCTCCCCTCCATACCAGGCAACATCCTGGTAAACCTCCTCTGCACCCTCTCCAAAGCCTCCACATCCTTCCTGTAATGTGGGGACCAGAACTGCACACAGTACTCCAAGTGCGGCCGCACCAGAGTTGTGTACAGTTGCAACATAACGCTACGACTCCTAAATTCAATCCCCCTACCAATAAACGCCAAGACACCATATGCCTTCTTAACAACCTTATCTACTTGATTCCCAACTTTCAGGGATCTATGCACACATACACCTAGATCCCTCTGCTCCTCCACACTATTCAAAGTCCTCCCGTTAGCCCTATACTCAACACATCTGTTATTCCTACCAAAGTGAATTACCTCACACTTCTCCGCATTAAACTCCATCCGCCACCTCTCGGCCCAACTTTGCAACCTGTCTAAGTCTTCCTGGAAACTACGACACCCTTCCTCACTGTCTACCACACCACCGACTTTGGTGTCATCAGCAAATTTGCTAATCCACCCAACTATACCCTCATCCAGATCATTAATAAATATTACAAACAGCAGTGGCCCCAAAACAGATCCCTGAGGTACACCACTTGTAACCGCACTCCATGATGAATATTTACTATCAACCACCACCCTCTGTTTCCTATCCGCTAGCCAATTCCTGATCCAATTTCCTAGATCACCCCCAATCCCATACATCTGCATTTTCTGCAGAAGCCTACCATGGTGAACCTTATCAAACGCCTTACTAAAATCCATATATACCACGTCCACTGCCTTGCCCCCATCCACCTCCTTGGTCACTTTCTCAAAAAACTCAATAAGGTTAGTTAAGGCACGACCTACCTGCCACAAAACCATGCTGACTATCACCTATCAATTCATTACTCTCCAAATAACTATAAATCCTATCCCTTATAATTTTTTCCAACATCTTGCCGACAACAGAAGTGAGACTCACCGGTCTATAATTCCCGGGGAAGTCTCTGTTCCCCTTCTTAAACAATGGGACAACATTCGCTAACCTCCAATCTTCTGGTACTATACCAGAGGCCAACGACGACCTGAAGATCAGAGCCAGAGGCTCTGCAATCACTTCTCTTGCCTCCCAGAGAATCCTTGGATAAATCCCATCCGGACCAGGGGATTTATCTATTTTCAGACCCTCCAGAATATCCTGCACATCCTCCTTATCAACTGTAATACTGTCTATTCTACTCCCTTGCAACCCAGTGTCCTCCTCAGCTATATTCATGTCCCCTTGCGTGAACACCGAAGAGAAATATTGGTTCAATGCTTCACCAATCTCCTCCGGTTCCACACATAACTTCCCTCTGCCATCTATAACTGGCCCTAAACTTGCCCTAACCAACCTTCTGTTCTTGACATACCTATAGAACGCCTTAGGATTCTCTTTAACCCTATCCGCCAAAGTCTTCTCATGTCCCCTTTTAGCCCTTCTAAGCTCGCTCTTCAACTCCCTCTTAGCCAATCTAAAGCTTTCTAGTGCACTACCCGAGTGCTCACGTCTCATCCGAACATAAGCCTCCTTTTTCTTTTTAACCAACAAAGAAACTTTTTTGGTGCACCACGGTTCCCTAGCCCTACCAATTCCTCCTTGCCTGACAGGGACATACCTATCACAGACTCGCAGTAGCTGCTCCTTGAAAAAACTCCACATGTCGGACGTTCCCAGTCCCTGTAATCTCCTAGTCCAACCTATGTTTCCTAATTCTCTCCTAATAGCCTCATAATTACCCTTCCCCCAGCTAAAACCACTGGCCCGAGGTTCATGCCTATCCCTTTCCATCACTAAGGTGAACGTAACCGAATTGTGGTCACTATCACCAAAATGCACACCAACTTCCAAGTCTAGCACCTGGTCTGGCTCATTTCCCAGCACCAGATCCAATATAGCCTCACCTCTAGTTGGCCTGTCTACATACTGAGTCAAAAAACCTTCCTGCACGCTTTGAACAAAAACTGACCCCTCTAACGAGCTAGAGCTATAACAATTCCAGTCAATATTAGTCAAGTTAAAATCCCCCATAACAATTGCCCTATTACTTTCACTCCTAAGCAGGATTGACTCCGCAATCCTTTCCTCAACCTCTCTAGAACTTTTAGGAGGTCTATAAAAGACTCCCAACAGGGTGACCTCTCCTCTCCTATTTCTAATCTCCGCCCATACTACCTCAACAGATAAGTCCTCATCAAACCTCCTCTCTGACACTGTGATACAATCTCTGACCAATAATGCTACCCCTCCCCCTCTTCTACCTCCTTCCCTACTTCGACTAAAACATTTGAATCCCGGGACCTGCAGCATCCATTCCTGCCCCTGCTCTATCCATGTCTCTGAAATAGCCACAACATCGAAGTCCCAGGTACTGATCCACGCTGCAAGTTCACCCACTTTATTGCGAATACTCCTGGCATTGAAGCATACACATTTCAAACCCTGCTCCACCCCACCTCTGCAATGCCGTGCATTGCAGTCCCCATCCATGCATCCCTCACTTTTAGCCCCACTACTCAGGATCCCTCCCCCCCCCCGAATCAGTTTAAACCTCCTTGCATGGCCTTAGCAAATTTACCCCCCAGGATATTGGTCCCCTTCTGATTAAGGTGTAGACCATCCTTCTCATAGAGGTCACACCTTCCCCAGTACGAGCCCCAATTGCTTAAGTACCTGAACCCCTCCCTCCTGCACCATCCCCTCAGCCATGAATTCAAACCTTCCCTCTCCCTATTCCTCTCTAAACTATCCCGTGGTACAGGCAAGAGTCCAGAGATAACCACTCTGTCAGTCTTGGCCTTTAGTTTCCACCCCAACTCCATAAATCCCTGCCTAATATCCCCTTCCCCTATCCTCCCTATGTCGTGTGTCCCCACATGTACAATAACTTGTGGTTTATCTCCCTCCCCCCTAAGAATCCTGAATACCCTGTCAGACACATCCCGGACCCCAGCCCCTGGTAGGCAACACACCAACCCTGAGTCCCTACCTTTAGTTCCGACCCTCCTATCTGTCCCCTTAATTGTGGAGTCCCCAATCACAAGGCCCAGTCTTTTACAGCCCCTAACCACCTGAGCTTTCTCACTCGGCTCACCCCCAGAGATCTGCTCTCTATGCTCAGTTGATTCCTCCTCAACTGTAGCCTCCAGCACCGAAAACCTATTATGGAGGGGAACCGCCCCAGGGGATTGTCTTCCCGATTGCTTCTTACCCCTCCTCCTGGCATTGACCCAAGCCTCATTTCTAGGAGTTACTATTTCTCTATAACTCCTATCAACTTCCACCTCCGCCTCCCGAATTATGCGGAGTTCCTCTACCTCCCCCTCCAGCTCCTTTACACGCTCCTCCAGAAGCTGCAATCTAATGCACTTCTTACAACTAAAATCTCCTGAAACACTACTGGATTTCCTCACCACATACATCCCACAGGAGATGCAGCATACTGCCTGAACTGCCATCCCTGAAGCCATTACCAGCAAGAAAAAATAAAAAAAAAAAAATAAAAAAAAAACAACTTCCCCACACTTCCCCAACTGTCACACTCTACTGCAGCCCGAGCAGCACTCCCTCACTGAGACACCAACTGTCACTCTCCACTGCAGCCCGAGCAGCACTCCCACACTGAGACACCAACTGTCACTCTCCACTGCAGCCCGAGCAACACTCCCACAGTGAGACACCAACTGTCACACTCTACTGCAGCCAGTGCAGCACTCTGAGGAAGAGGAAGCTTAATGTATAATAGGTCCACTCATGAGTCTGATAGCAGCAGGGAAGAAGCTGTTCTTGAGTCTTCTCAGGTTTTTGTATTTTTTTCCCGACAGAAGAGAGAATGTCCGGGGTGCGTGGGGTCTTTCATTATGCCGGCTGCTTTTCTGAGGCAGTGGGAAGTGTAGACAGAGTCAATGGTTGGGAGGCTGGTTTGAGTGATGGACTGGGCTACATCCACAACCCTTTGTAGTTTCTTGCGGTCTTGGTCAGAGTAGGAGCCATACCAAGCTGTGATACATCCGGAAAGGATGCTTCCTATGGCATCCTTAAAGGTCATGATGTGGAGTTGGACTCGGGTAAACACAGTAAGAGTTTTAACAACACCAGGTTAAAGTCCAACGGGTTTATTTGGTAGCAAATGCCATTAGCTTTCGGAGCGCTGCTCCTTCGTCAGATGGAATGGAAATCTGCTCCTTAAATCCTTAAAGGTGGCAGCACAGGTGGAGAGGGTGGTGAAGAAGGCATATGGCATGCTTGCCTTTATTGGACGGGGCATAGAATATAAAAGTTGGCATATGATGTTGCAGCTGAAGAGAACGATGGTTAGGCCACATTTGGAATACTGCGTCCAGTTCTGGTTGCCACACTACCAGAAGGACGTGGAGGCTTTGGAGAGAGTACAGAAAAGGTTTACCAGGATGTTGCCTGGTATGGAGGGTCTTAGCTATGAGGAGAGATTGGGTAAACTGGGGTTGTTCTCCCTGGAAAGACGGAGGATGAGGGGCGATCTAATAGAGGTGTATAAAATTATGAAGGGCGTAGATAGGGTGAACAGTGGGAAGCTTTTTCCCAGGTCGGAGGTGACGAACACAAGGGGTCACGGGTTCAAGGTGAGGGGGGCAAGATTCAACACAGATGTCAGGGGGACGTATTTTACACAGAGGGTGGTGGGGGCCTGGAATGCACTGCCAAGCAAGATGATTGAGGCGGACACGCTGGGATCATTTAAGACTTATCTAGATAACCACATGAACAGACTGGGAATAGAGGGATACAAAAGAATGGTCTAGTGGGCACATGAGCGGCGCAGGTTTGGAGGGCCGAAGGGCCTGTTCCTGTGCTGTATTGTTCTTTATGGTGCATCTGTAAAAATTTCCTTAGCCTCCTGAGAAAGTAGAGGCATTGGTGGGCTTTCTTAACTATAGCGTTGGTGTGGAGGGAGCAGGACAGATTGTTGGTGATCTAGAAACATGATCTAAAGCACCTAGAAACTTGAAGCTCTCGACCATCTCTTGAAGGCAGCAGTACCAAAGTACTGGATAGTAATTCGCAACCTAATTTAACTCTAGCTTTGCTATTTAACCTTTCCTACAACTTTAGCTTAAATCTTAAAAGATATCTTGTTTTATAAAAGTGTTTTGCTGATTTTGTTTTTCAAACCCACGCTGATTCTGGAACTGTTTCAAGGCCTTATAAAACTTAGAATAAAATTCTGTTCCATTAAGCCACTACGGAAGTATTTGGCAGCCAAGTACCTTGGTTAACGTTTTCCAAATAGGAAGTTATTTTGTTAGTGCAGGCGTTTATCACTTAAGGAGAAACGTTTTCCCTAAGACAGGGAATCACAGGCCGAATGGCCTCTTTCTGTACTGTAGGGTTTCTATGATTTCTATGACAGTAAAGACCAGAATGCAAAGAGGGCCGATAGTTAAAAGTATCCCTGAGGAAAAAAATGTTATAACAAATAACGGGATAAAAGCGAAGGGAACAGACAAATGTTGTTGATGAAAGGATCCTACAAGTGATGTTGCAAATGGTGAGACAAAGGAAATCAGCTAGCCTACAAAAGGAAGGAAATGAATTTATATCCTGCATGGAGAGGGCATTAACATCGTCACTTGGACACTATTTTCCTTTAAGTAGCCTGTGACTCAATGACAGCACTGCCACCATGAGTCGGAAGGTTGTGGGTTCATGTCACATTCCAGAGACTTGAGTACAAAATCTAAGACACTCAGCTGATGCTTAAGGGAGCGCTGCACTGTCAGATGTGATGGCTTCAAATGGGGCATTAATCTGTCTGGCCTCTCCCAAAAGATCCCACATGATTTGAAGAGCGGAGGAGATTTGTTCAGTTATCAGCCAATATTTATCTGTCAACCGACACCAAAAAACTGGTTCTCTGGCAGTTATGGTAGCACAGTGGTTAGCACTGCTGCCTCACAGCGCCAGGGACCCAGGTTCGATTCGCAGTTTGGGTGACTGCGGAGTCTGCACGTTCTCCCCGCATCTGCGTGGGTTTCCTCCGGGTGATCTGGTTTCCTCCCACAGTTAGAAAGATGTGCTGGTTAGGTGCATTGGCCATGCTAAATTCTCCCTCCGTGTACCTGAACAGGCACCGGAGTGTGGCGACTAGGGGATTTTCGGAGTAACTTCATTGCTGTGTTAATTTAAGCCTACTTGTGACACTAATTAACCTAAACTTAGTTATCACAGTGCTGTTTGTAGGATCCCTCCATGCATAAACTGATTGCTATTGTTCCACATATTTGCAACAGTGAATACATCTCAGAAGTATTTCAATAGCTGCAACGCTGTTTTGGTTGAACTGAGTTTGGTTAGAACTATCCTTGAGGTTTAGACCTTCCTGACAGCAAAACTACCCTGTTAGTTATTGAGTTAAGAATGTGTTACCAAAGGCCAAAAAAGCAGCCCCCATTATTCTCCCCTGGGTTGAGTGGCATGATGTTTGCCTTTACTCATGGGTAGAGTGCTTCCCCAGTGATGGGAGAAATGGCTGAGTATTGTAAAATTGTTTTGATCCCAAACTACTCAGGCTGTCATGACTTTTAGTTTTACCATTGTGTTCACTGGTGGAAAAGCAAGTGTTGGGAGTAAGTAAATAAGGCCTAAAATTACATTATTAACAGAATGGGATTGGCAATAAATGCTGGCCAGCCAGCGACGCCCATGTCCCACGAATGAATAATAAAAAAAATCTAAATTGTTAATTTAATTTGGTTTCCGATGGGATACGGAGGAGCAGTTCTGAGTGGTTTGCTTGTAGCATCAGCTATACATTGTCAGTGACACAGTGATTGAGGCGATCTCTGAATTTGTTTTAATACCAGTAGTTTTGCCCACAGTGTAAAGTTACTTCCATCGTTGGGAAAGACTATACAATCAAAAAATTTGTGCACAAGAGTGTTGATCACAGACTTGAAATTAGTTCTCTTCTGTCTAAGAACTTGTATGGCCACTGTAGAATTGATAACTTACGTACTATAACTGCATTATTAATTTCTGAATTATTTAAAAAGTTAAATAACAAAATGATGTAAAACATGTTGGACAAGAGGAACAAAAATCAGCCTTGGTGACTTAATCTGTGTCTTTCCTTTCTTATCTTTCTTTGTTTTAATTCCTGCAGATATTTATTTAAACTATGCAGTTAGATTAATGAAAAAATGTTGCAAGTTTACTAATAGCAACAGACTGCCTGTGTCTTTAAGAAAAAGTTCTAAGCTTTGTAAATTCAAAAGTAATAATCAGTATCAGAACTAAACATAGCCTGTCTGGCTATAGATTGATGCTGTATTTAAAACAAACACTTTCTATAAAATTAGATAAAACCGTTGTCAGTTCTCTTGCAGAACATCTGTGTAACACTTCTTTAAAGAAATAAGTAAAGTTTATTTATGAGTCACAAGTAAGGCTAACATTAACACTGCAATGAAGTTACTGTGAAACTCCCCTAGTCGCCACAGTATGGTGCCTGTTTGGGTCAATACACATAACTGGCACGTTTTTCAGAATGTGGGAGGAAACCGGAGCACCCGGAGGAAACCCACGCAGACACGGGGAGAACGTGCAAACTCCACACAGACAGTGACCCAAACCAGGAATCGAACCCAGGTCCATGGCGCTGTGATGCAGCAGTGCTAACCACTGTGCTACCGTGCCGATATTAACTATGGGATAAATCTCTTTGATGTGTGTTATAAACTGGCTTCCAGTCGCCGTCGCCTCCTAATGTTTTCAGCTTAATTTAACCATTCGACTTTTTAAGCTCCTTATAATTAAAAATATAACCAAACAGTTAGTAGAAGTGTCCTAAGATGAAAGCTTCGACTTGACTGTTTTTTTCGGCAATACTCCAGAAACTCTGCCATTGAGTTCAGATCAAGGAGAAGTAAATCTAGACCAGAATTCTCCGACCTTGAACGTGGCTGGGATTGTCCGATCCCGCTACAGTGAGTGGAGTTTTAGCTGAGCGCCAAAATTTCCGTTCTCGTTGCAGCGGTGGCCGGGCGAACGAGATTAGAGAATCCTGGCCACTAGTGTCTAACAATCAGACCCAGAAGACAAATGCAAGTACAAATTTTTGCACAGTCTAAACTTTAGTTATTCTTCTTGCTTATCATAAACTTTTTGATACGTTAAGAGGAAGTAAAGTGTAAACTTCAACTGTTAAACTTTTGCCTGCTGTGGGTTGTGGACACCTTATCATTGAGTATATTCAAGGTTGAGATAGATGTTTAGGCATATGGGGAGTGGGCAGGAAAGTAGTTTTGAGACAGCATGGTCACAATGAATGCCAAAGGTGACAAAAAGGGTCATAGAATCATAGAGGTTTACAGCATGGAAACAGGCCCTTTGGCCTAACTTGTCCATGCCTCCCTTTTTTTTAAACCCCTAAGCTAGTCCCAATTGCCCGCATTTGGCCCATATCTCTCTATACCCATCTTACCCATGTAACTGTCTAAATGCTTTTTAAAAGACAAAATTGTACCTGCCTCTACTACTTCCTCTGGCAACTTGTTCCAGACATTCACCACCCTCTGTGTGAAAAAATTGCCCCTCTGGACACTCTTGTACCTCTCGCCTCTCACCTTAAACCTATGCCCTCTAGTCTTAGACTCCCCTACCTTTGGGAAAAGATATTGACTATCTGGCTGATCTGTGCCCCTCATTATTTTATAGACCTCTATAAGATCACCCCTCAGCCTTCTCCGCTCCAGAGAAAAAAGTCCCAGTCTATCCAGCCTCTCCTTATAACTCAAACAGTCATGTGGTTTACTCCAGTTCCCGATTCTTTGTTCTGTAAAGCGACCAGGATTAAGTGAGAACTGGATCAATGGAGTTGGGGGGAGATAGATATCAGGAGGTGAGTCAGAGAAGAGGACATGGGAGGAAGGTCAAGGTAACAGACATTCGGGCCGAATTTACCAACCTCACCCGCGGCTGGGATTCTTCAGTCCCGCTGCGGCTGGGATTCTCCAGTCCTGCTGCGGCTGGGATTCTCCAGTCCCGCTGCGGCTGGGATTCTCCAGTCCCGCTGCGGCAAGTGGAGTTTTAGCTAAGAACCAAATTTGATGTTCTCACTGGCAGCGATGGTGGGGAGAATGTGATTGGAGAATCCTGGCCACCAGTATCTAAACAATCCGAACCAGAAAAAATGGTGGAAATCCTGGAAACCAGGAGGGAAGTATGGAAAGGATAAATGGCAGGGAAGGTCCCAGAGGTTTGGAGAATAGCCAATGTTTTTCCTTTGTTTCAGAAGGGTAGCAAGAATAATCCAGATAATTACAGGCCGGTGAGCCTTACATCAGTGGTAGGGAAATTATTAGAGAAGATTCTTTGAGACAGGATTTATTCCCACTTGGAAATACGTGGACGTATTAGTGAGAGGCAACATGGTTTTGTAAAGGGGAGGTCGTGTCTCACGAACTTGATCGAGTTTTTCGAGGAAGTGACGAAGATGATTGATATGGGTAGAGTAGTGGATGTTGTCTACATGGACTTCAGTAAGGCCTTTGACAAGGTCCCTCATGGCAGACTGGTGCAGAAGGTGAAGTCACATGGGATCAGAGGTGAGCTGGCAAGGTGGATACAAAACTGGCTCGGTCAAAAAAGACAGAGGGTAGCAGTGGAAGGGTGCATTTCTGAATGGAGGCCTGTGACAAGTGGTGTTCCTCAGGGATCAGTGCTGGGACCTTTGCTGTTTGTAATGTATATAAATGATTTGGAGGAAAATGTAACTGGTTTGATTAGTAAGTTTGCGGACGACACAAAGGTTGGTGGATTTGCGAATAGCGATGAGGACCATCAGAGGATACAGCAGGATATAGATCAGTTGGAGACTTGGGCAGAGAGATGGCAGATGGAGTTTAATCCGGACAAATGTGAGATAATGCATTTTGGAAGGTCTAATACAGATAAGAAATATACAGTAAATGGCAGAACCCTTAAGAATATTGATAGGCAAAGGGTGTACAGGTACACAGATCACTGAAAGTAGCAATGCAGGTGGAGAAGGTAGTCAAGAAGGCATACGGCATGCTTGCCTTCATCGGCCGGGGTATTGAGTTTAAAAATTGGCAAGTCATGTTGCAGCTTTATAGAACCTTAGTTAGGCCGCACTTGGAATATAGTGTTCAATTCTGGTCGCCACACTACCAGAAGGATGTGGAGGCTTTGGAGAGGGTACAGAAAAGATTTACCAGGATGTTGCCTGGTATGGAGGGCATTAGTTATGAGGAGAGGTTGGAGAAACTTGGTTTGTTATCGCTGGAACGACGGAGGTTGAGGGGCGACATAGAAGTCTACAAGATTCTGAGAGGCATGGACAGAGTGGATAGTTAGAAGCTTTTTCCCCAGAGTGGAAGAGTCAATTACTAGGGGGCATAGGTTTAAGGTGCGAGGGGCAAGGTTTAAACGAGATGTACGAGGCAGATTTTTTACACAGAGAGTAGTGGGTGCCTAGAACTCGTTGCCGGGGGAGGTAGTGGAAGCGGATACGGTAGTGACTTTTAAGGGGTGTCTTGACAAATACATGAATAGGATGGGAATAGAGGGATGTGGTCCCCGGAAGGGTAGGGGGTTTTAGTTCAGTCGGGCAGCATGGTCGGTGCAGGCTTGGAGGGCCGAAGGGCCTGTTCCTGTGCTGTAATTTTCTTTGTTCTTTGTTCATATCTTAATCTTGGAGCTGAAGAAATCCATTATCTCTGGTTGAGGTATGGAAAGGGTACTGTATTTCCTTAAACAATCTAGATCTTTCCGCAGTTCTCCCCTCGTTGCCCTGCATAAACTGCACGTGCTAATTTGATGTCTCCTGATTTTTCTTTTAAATAACAGGTACGTTCTTGCAGGTCATTTATATAAAAATGTCAGAATACTGGATCCTCAGCCCGCAGGATCCCACTTGCTACCTGGGTTCACGGATCCTGTTTTTCAACACTCACCCAATATTCAATCCATTTTGGTAGAGTCCCAGCGGTACCAAGTTTTGTGAAGGGTGTTAACTTGGTAAAATTCAGGCATTGATGTTTGACTAAATGATCGACACTTAACCAGATTTACCCAAGTTCTCATTTTATATACTATGTTTGCTAGTTCCCAATATCTCTGCCATTACTCTTGCTCGTTTGCTTCAGGACTCTACCAGTGGATATATCCCACCAGGTGTCTTCTTTACTTGGATCTTCAGTTCCTTATTAATGTTGATTTCATTACATTATTGAATCTTGAAATCTTAGAACATCCATGCTCTATTTGATTTGATTTGGATTTATTAATGTCAGATGTATTGGTATACAGTGAAAAATATTGTTTCTTGCAGAGATGGAGAGAGTGCAGAATTAAGTGTTACAGTCATAGCTAGCGTGTAGAGAAAGATTGACTTAATGCGAGATGGGTCCATTCAAAATTCTGATATCAGCAGGGAAGAAGCTGTTCTTGAGTCAGTTGTTACATGACTTCAGACTTTTGTATCTTTTTCTCCGATGGGAGAAGGTGGAAGAGAGAATGTTCGGGGTGCGGGGGGTTCATAATTATGCTGGCTGCTTTGCCGAGGCAGCGGGAAGTGTAGACGGAGTCAGTAGATGGGAGACAGGTTTGCGTGGTGGACTGGGCTATGTTCACGACCCTTTCTTGTGGTCCTGGTCAGAGCAGGAGCCGTACCAAACTCTGATATATCCAGGATGTATTGTTTACTTGTAAGCATTTACTGTTTAACCTTTCAGCTTTGTACACGTAAGGGAACAGTAGCAGAGTGGTAATGTCGCTGGACCTGGATTAATGATCAGAGAATCCCACCAAGGCAGCTGGGGAAATTTTAATTCAATTAAATAAACAAAGCGGGAAGAAAAATCTATCATCGATTGTTGTAAAGACCTATCTGGTTCACTAATGCCCTTTAAGGGGGGAAATCTGACATCCATACCTGATCTGTCCTATCTGTGACTCGCGACCAACAGCAATGTGGTTCTCCTCTGTAAAGGCCAAGCAAGCTACTCGGCTGTATCAAAACTGCTGTGGAAAAATGAATATCGTGGGTGTACTTCCACCACATGGACTGCTGTGGTTCGAGAAGGCAGCTCTCCATCACCTCCTCAAAGGCAGTTAAAGAGGGGTAATACTGGATTCTCATGTCGCACGAATGAATAAAAGAAAATTCATTAAGTTATTTTGTCTCCAAGCCAGTGTCTCTTTTGCCACCTCATACAAAAGAAAGCTAGCACTTGGAGATAGTCAAAGCAAATGCTGTCTGCTTCATCTCTTAAATTCTTGGGGGTCAGGGTTATACATTTGGCGCTAATTGGTACATATCCCATCCCGTTGACATCGCCAGTGCCGACATTTTAAGCATTTAACACAGATCATTATACTACCAGCTAGTGCATCCCTGTTTTATGCCACAAATTCCTCTAATTTTCCAATGGGGTATTCTGATCTGATGACTGAGGCTCCATCATATGGGGAACAGCTTTGGTGGCTGCTGTAGTTTAGGCAAAAATGGCAGGTGTTCAGTGGTCAATCCAACGTGTTCATGTGCTCCTCAAATCGTCTAACTGGCTGCAGTTGTTACTATTTTGCTGTTCTAAAGATTGCATACACGTGTAATTCCCCAGCTCTTGCCAGGGTCAAAAAAAATCCAAACAGTAAATGTATGACACCCAAATTTACATTGGTGACAGAAATGTCTCAGAACCGAAACACTCGCTGAGTAATTCTGGTGTCTGGGGTTTAACCCTCTCGTCGTATTAACTTTCCATATTTAGTAATATTTACACTATCGTTTTCACAGATCTCGCTGTTAAGGATTGTAGTCTTTGTATGCAGGGTGCATGCCTCAATAGAAATTGATGTTTTACCTGTTTAAAACCATATCAGTTTACCAATCACCAGAAGAATGTATCAGGAATTCTTAGCCCAATTGTTGAAGCAGTCATAGTCTCAGAGACATTTGCAGCACAGAAGGTGGTGATCATTCGGCCCATCATGACTGCACTAGTTAACAAAGATCTGACTACATTGTGCCTTTCTATCCATCCTATCTATGCTCCTCATAAGCTTGTGCAACTTTATCAGGCCACCTCTGAACCTTCACCATTCCAAGGAAAATAGTCCCAGCCTATTCAACCTCACCCTGTAGCTCAGACCCTCCAGCCCAGGCAACATCTTGATGAATCTCCTCTGCACCCTCTCCAGTGCAATCACATCCTTCCTATACTAGTGACAGGACGTTGTGGGAGGCTAGGGAGGAAATTGCGAGTCCCCTAGTAGAGATATTTGAATCATCGACAGCCACAGGTGAGATGCCTGAAGGTTGGAGTATTGCATTTGTTGTGCCTTTGTTTAAAAAGAGCTGCAGGGAAAAGCCTGGGAACTACAAGTCGGTGAGCCTAGCATCTGTAGTGGGTAAGTTGTTAGAAGATATTCTGAGAGACAAGGATTGATTAGGAACAGTCAGCATAGCTTTGTGAATAGAAAATCATGTCTCACAAATCTGATTTGAGTTTTTTGAAGGGACAACCAAGAAGGTAGATGAGGGCAGTGCAGTTGATGTTGTTTACATGGACTTTAGCAAGGCCTTCGACAAGGTACCGCATGGTAGGTTGTTGCATAGGGTTAAATCTCAACGAGATCCAGAGTGAGGAGGCCAAATGGATACAAAAGTGGCTTCATGACTGAAGTCTCACAGCACCAGGTTAAAGTCCAACAGGTTTATTTGGTAGCACAAGCCACAAGCTTTCGGAGCGCTGCTCCTTCATCAGGTGAGCGGGAGTTCTGTTCACAAACAGGGCATATAAAGACACAAACTCAATTTACAAAATAATGGTTGGAATGCGCGTTTTTACAGATAATGAAGTCTTAAAGGTACGGACAATGTGAGTGGAGAGAGGGTTAAGCACAGGTTAAAGAGATGTGCATTGTCTCTAGCCAGGACAGTTAGTGAGATTTTGCAAGGCCAGGCAAGTCGTGGTGGTCACAGATAGTGTGACATGAACCCAAGATCCCAGTTGAGGCCATCCTCATGTGTGCGGAACTTGGCTATCAGTTTCTACTCAGTGATTCTGCGTTGTCGTGAAGGCCGCCTTGGAGAACGCTTACCCGAAGATCAGAGGCTGAAATGTTCCCCAACAGGAAGAGAACACTCCTGCCCGGTGATTGTCGAGCGGTGTTCATTCATCTGTTGTCGTAGCGTCTGCAATGGTCCCCAGTGTACCATGCCTCGGGACATCCTTTCCTGCAGCGTATCAGATAGACAACGTTGGTCGAGTTGCAAGAGTATGTACCGTGTACCTGGTGGATAGTGTTCTCACGTGAGATGATGGCATCCGTGTTGATGATCCGGCACGTCTTGCAGAGGTTGCTGTGGCAAGGTTGTGTAGTGTTGGGCCACTGTTCTCCTGAAGGCTGGGTAATTGACAGAAGCCAGAGGGTGGTTGTAGAGGGTTGTTTTTCAAACTGGAGGCCTGTGACCAGCGGTGTGTCTCAGGGATCATTGCTGGGTCCATTGTTTTTTTTGTCATTTATATTAATGATTTGGATGAGAATTTAGTAGGCATGGTTAGTAAGTTTGGTAGCAAGATTGGTAGCATAGTGGTAAATGAAGAAGGTTATCTAGGATTTCAATGGGATCTTGATCAATTGGGCCAGTGGGCTGATGAATGGCAAATGGAGTTTAATTTGGATAAATGCGAGGTTATGCATTTTGGTAGATCGAACCAGGGCAGAACTTACTCAATTAATGGTAAGGTATTGGGGAGAATTATAGCACAAAGAGATCGAGTGGTACATGTTTATAGCTCCTGACAAGTGGTGAAGAAGGCATTTAACATGCTTGGTTTCATTGGTCAGAACATTGAATACAGGAATTGGGACATCTTGTTGAAGCAGTACAAGACTTGGGATACTGTGCACAGTTCTGGTCATCCTATTATAGAAAGGATATTATTAAACTAAAAAGAGAGCAGAAAAGATTTACTGGGATGTTACCGGGACTTGATGGTTTGAGTTATAAGGAGGCTGGATAGACTGGGACTCTTTTCTCTGGAGCGTAGGAGGCTTAGGGGTGATCTTATAGAGGTCTATAAAATAATGAGGGACACAGATCAGCTAGATAGTCAACATCTTTTCCCAAAGGTAGGGGCAACTAAAACTAGAGGGCATAGGTTTAAGGTGAGAGAGGAGAGATACAAAAGGGTCCAGAGGGATAATTTTTTCACACAGCTTGTTGAGTGTCTGGTATGAGCTGCCAGAGGTAGAAGTAGAGGCGGGTACAATTTTGTCTTTTAAAAAGCATTTAGACAGTTTTTGGGGAGGATGGATATAAAGGGATATGGGCCAAATGCGGGCAATTGGGACTGGCTTAGTGGTTTAAAAAAAGGGTGGCATGGACAAGTTGGGCCAAAGGGCCTGTTTCCATGCTATAAACCTCTATGATTGGAACTGCATGCAGTACTCCAGTTGTGGCCTAACCAGCATTTCATAAAGTTCATGAGTGATCTCCCTGCTATTATATTCTGTGCCTTGTTATCTACCTTCCCTGCCACCTTCAAGGATCTGTGGATATGCACTCCTAGGTCCCTCTGATCTTCAGTACTTTCCAGATTCCTACCATCCTTCGTCTTGTTAGCCCTGCCCAAGTGCATCACCTCACACTTTTCCAGGTTGAATCCCTTTTGCTGCTGCTCTGCCCACCTGACCAGTTCATTAATATCTTCCTGCCGTCGATGGCAATTCTGCATTGAAAACGTTATTCCCGCTCGACACAATTTCAGTAATATCTCCATGATCTGATTTTCAAAAATGATCGGAGTAACAAGGGTCTTAATCACAAAAAGGTTTAATCATCATTGCTAATAAAATGTATTTTCTTCCCTAGACACTTTGGACCAACAATGATGGGAAAAGAAAGTCCTTCAGATAAAAGTTTTACTTGGAACCATGGAAATTAACCTATTGCACCGACCAAATGGATTTGTTTCAATCATTCGTAGGAGCTACAACTGCACATGTTCTGAATGGGACTGTAATTGATAATTATCTGTGAATGCCACGAGTAGAGATGTAAGCTAAAGATAGTTTATTTATGTTGTAAATTTTGGAAAAACACTTTGTCCTGAAAGTACAGTGCCTTGCTCACCTTTGAGGTCAGGTTTATTAAAATGTCAACATATAATTTCAATGTTTAATAAATTACACGATTATTCTTCTGATCTTACAAAATCTTATGGTGTCAGAACTGCTGCATCATCTATCCTTAGAGTCTGTATTCCACCCCTTCACCCACTTCAATCTGTCAGATTACAGGCTGACTGATCATTAGATACTCTATACACAGACACAATACACAAAATCAATGGTCTCTGCTTCAGCCTGATTAATTTGTGTTTGGTCAAAGTGAAATCAGCTGAAAATAGTGAGGAAAAGGAAGGCCTTGGAATCAATATTAACTGAATCATCTCCATCTCATGCTAATGGGGGGGGTGGCACAGTGGTTAGCAATGCTGCCTCACAGCTCCAGGAGACCCAGGTTCGATTCCCGCCTTAGGTCACTGTCTGGGTGGAGTTTGCACATTCTCCCCGTGTCTGAGGTTTCCTCCTGCAGTCCAAAGATGAGGGGGTTAGGTGGATTGGCCATGCTAAATTGCCCCTTAGTGTCCCCGGATGCGTCGGTTAGAGGGATTAGTGGGGTAAATATGTGGGCTAATGGGATAGAGACTGGGTGGGATTGTTATCAGTGCAGACTCGATGGGCCGAATGGCCTCCTTCTGCAATGTAGGGATTCTAATGCCGATTTGTTTGGTGGAACTGCTTTGACTTGAGGTATCAAAGTTTTATTAGCCAATTAAACTATATTTAGCATCGACATTTGAAAAACAGTGCACAGTGGAGTTTGCACATTCTCCTCGTGTCTGCGTGGGTTTCCTCCGGGTGCTCCGGTTTCCTCCCACAGTCCAAAGATGTGCGAGTTAGGTTGATTGGCCAGGTTAAAAATTGCCCCTTAGAGTCCTGGGATGCGTAGGTTAGAGGGATTAGCGGGTAAATATGTGGGGGTAGGGCCTGGGTGGGATTGTGGTCGGTGCAGACTCGATGGGCCGAATGGCCTCCTTCTGCACTGTAGGGTTTCTATGATTCTATGAGTATGACAATTTTCTCAAAGTACGCTGGCAATTTGAAAACAAACAAGCCACTACCCTAGTCCAGATCAGCAATGTAGCTTTTCTTGCTGGAGGTTGAAGGAGCCCAGTGTCTTCCTTTGGGGTTCAAATTAGACCACCTTTAGGAGTAGTAATAAACTTGTAATCATGGCCATACTCAGTTGCATCAAAAATTACCAGTGGCAGAAAATGGAACTGAAATATGAAGAATCCTCCTGCTATAATCTGAGAGCAATGGGGAGAATTCAGCTCCAAATGGACTTTTTCCTCGTAATATACTTGGTAACAAACCTACCACAAAGCAGAGGAGTGAAGCTCCCGTGTTACACAGGATATATTTTCGGCCAGAATGTTCCAGCCGTTCACACCCCACCGCGAGCGAGGACAGAGAACTTGGCGCTCAGCCAAATCTCCGTTGACTGCAGCGGGACCGGAGAATCCCACCAGCGCGAACGGCCAGAAAATTCTGGCCACCTTATTTGAAAATAAATGGGTATTAATTTCCCATTGATTGAGCCAAATATCTGGTATGGTGGTCCCTGTGCTATGTCTCTGTCCTATGTCTTAGCAGCCACGAGATCTATTCTTCCTTGTTTCCTCGAACCGATCTGGCCCCTCTCACCACCATAGCCAAGCAGAGAAACATTTCCTATATCTTAATTCTTCTTCCCACCCTAATCAGACTACTCACTCACAAATGTCTCCTCTTCCCCAGTTACTGTCATGCCCAGTGCTGCAACAAGTGTAAGCAGGCTCTTTACTACAAATCTTTACATTCATGGGATTTTTTTTCCATTAAAGCCATTTAAACTGAAAACTAAAATCAAAACTTCACTGAGTCAGTGCCAAGAAAACAAAGTGCAGATCCTGAATTTCCGAGATTACGAGCGAAGATTGGAAGTGTGCAGTCAGAATGAGTTTGGTCACTTCACTGTGGCTTCTTCCACTGCCAGAATTCACTCAGCTGATCTCAAGAGGATTTTCCCGGGCACACTTAAGCTGTTACTTCTACTTCAGAGCTACGAGTTGCACAGTGTTCCTGGATTCCTGTTGGAGAAACAATGTTTTTCATTAATTACTACTGTATTTAAAAGAAGTACAAAAAAGGGAAGAAGTTAACAATTTTAAAACACATCTTGCAGTCGTGTACAAACATTCACCATTTTTGATGCTATGATTTCCATATTTGTTGTAGAACGGTATTGCAGCAACCAATAATTTTAGAGTGCATACCCTTAAAGGGGTATATAGAATCATACAGAACAGGAGGCGGCCATTTGGCCCATCGAGTCTACACTGACCACAATCCCACCGAGGCCCTTCTCCCCATAACCCCATGCATTTACTCTTAGCTAGTCCTCTTGACATTAAGGGGCAATTTGTCATGGCCAATCCATCCAACCCACACATCTTTGGACTGTGGGAGGAAACCCACGCAGACACGGGGAGAACGTGCAGACTCTGCACGGACAGTGACCCAAGTCGGGAATCGAACCCAGGTCCCTGGCACTAAAGAGGCAGCAATGCTAACCACTGTGCCACCGTGCCGCCCATTGGGTAAAGGTTGAGTATCCGCTGGTGGTGAGGTGTCATGTCTCGGAATTGCTGAATGCTGGAAATGGGAAAAGGACCTCACCACTGATACAAACTCAGGAAAATCTAGACTCAAATGTTTAATCATTTTGTGACATCTCCTTCAGTATTTATGGTCAGGAAAGGTCATTGTGCTTTGTGAACTGGTGCAGTATTCATTGTGTTTGCTATAAACATACAATTGTAATGTTACAAACATGCAGCACTGCTTTATATAAAATATACGGGTGAGATTTTATCTGTGTCAAAACTCATCCACTTGCATAGAGTTCCCTTTCAATCTTGGTCCTTTCTCAACAGATTCCAGACAAATGGAAAGGATTGCACTGGGATAACACATGATGGTCACTTGACTAGTTGTTCTGGCTTGTCCCATACAGCTGGATTAAAATTTGAAGTTTATTTATTTGTGTGACAAGTAGGCTTACATTAACACTGCAATGAAGTTACTGTGAAAATCCCCCATTACTTACTTGCTACTTTTGATAAACATCATTATCATCAAATCCCTACAGTGCAGAAGGAGGGCATTCGGCCCATCGAGTCTGTGTCGACTCTCTGAAAGAGCACCTTGCTCAGGCCCAATCCCCACCCTATCCCCATAACCCCGCACATTTCCCATGGCTAATACAACTAACCTACACATCTAGGGACACTGAGGGAGAATTTAGCATGGCCATTCGACCTAACCTGCACATCTTTGGACTGTGTGGCAGGAAACCGCAGCACCTGGAGGAAACCCACAAGGACAGGAAGAACTTGCAGACTCCACACAGACAGTGACCCAAGGCCGGAATTGAACCCGGATCCTTGGCACTGAGGCAGGTATAAAACAATACTGAACTGCCACAATCACTCCTTTTAGAAAAGGATAAGTAGAACACTCAGCTTGGAAATAAAATTCAAATGAAGCCTAATCCATTGAGGTGATGTTACTTTCGTGCTGATGACATATTTATTATTTAAGATTCCAAATTTCAATCCTCTTACGCTTGTACAAGTATTCTGAAAGTGAGCATGACTTACGACGAACAATTTCCTTGTAAGCAATGGATGCAGGAGAACCGGGAATTTCTCTCAAAAACGACTTGCCTTCATCACAACTCCTCCCTTTAACAAAAATGGAAAGTGTTAGAGTTTTTAATTAAATTAAAAATTTCACCAGGCAAAAAATTTAGTTTAACCTTTGTGAAAGTGAAGATAAAGATGGAAGAGTTTCACTTCAGTTTTTAATAAATAGTCATTTTCGAACTGTGACGTTGTAGAAAGAAGCATTCTAGCGCTTAATAGCAGAGCAAAGAATCTACTTCACCCACTTTAATTTACTTTTTTTAGCTCTATAATCCAGACAGAGATCAGCTCCAGAACCTGTCGGGATTCTATGTTATACTAGAAAAGTCCCGTTAGGTAGGTAGGGGTGTGTGTGTGTGTGTGTATATGTGTGTGTGTATATGTATATGTGTGTGTGCGTGCGTGCGTGCGTGTGCGCACGCGTGTGTGAGAACATCTACTGTAGAGAAAATGCTGGAATCTATTATTAAGAAGGTAATAGCTTAACAAACCTCAAGCAATTAGGCAAAGTCAACATGGTTTTGTGAAAGGAAAATTATGGTTGACTAATTTCCGAGCATTGAGGAAATAACAAGCAACACAGATAAAGAGGAACCTGAAGATGTGCTGTAGTTGGATTTCCAAAAGGCATTTGCCAAGGTACCACATCAAATGTTACTATGCCAAGTGAGAGCTCATGGTGTAGGGGGTTGACACATAAGCAGGGATAAAGGATTGGTTAGCTAATAAGAAACAGAGTGGCATAAATGGATCTATTTTGGGTTAGCAAGATGTGATGAGTAGAGTGCTAATTATATCAATGACCAAATATCATGCTAAATTTGCTGATGATCAGGATAGGTAGGAAAGTAGTTGTGAAGAGGACATAAGGAGGCTGCAAAGGGATTATAGCGAGATCAAGGGAGTAGGAAAACATTTGGCAGAAGGAGTGTACCCTCCTGTCACCAATCTCTTGAGTCAGGAACTCAGGGCGGAATTTTCCCATCCCACCCGCCACGGGAATCGTTGCGGGCAGGACACAGACCATGCAAAGGTCCATTGACCTCGGGCAGGATTTTCCAGCCTTGGGGCGAGCGTGGCTGGAAAATCCCGCCCTCAGTGTTGGAAGGTGCTGTTTAAGGTTTGCCACTCATCTGTTGAGAGCCCTTCACCTCACCACAACACAACACAACATAACAGACATACACAGCTAATTAACTCAATTTGTGGCTTGGTCAATACAGGTTCACTGGATCAACCACAATTTACCTTCGAAAACAATTTTAAATAGCAATAACCTTTGGCTGGGAACTCTGCAGATTCAAAAATACATCAGCTAGTAAGTTCAGTATAATAGTATTTGCTGACCATAGTACTTATTCTGCTTTGGACAAACAGCCCTGCCCTGTTCTTAGTCTGTAAGACGTACCTATCCTGGGATCCAAGGGCACATTACCAAGAAAGGGAATGCTTAAATCCTTGCACATCTTCATGGCACCTCCTGTGGTTGGTGGAAAAATTTGAGATTCGTGCTGTAACATACAGAACACAAAATAAGGAATCAGTAATTATAATGGTCATTCGAAAATATTGCAGACTAAAGCAAAACAAGACTTATTTAGGATTTGATTTATCCTGTTCTCGTTGCCAATCCAGTCCAGGGAAAGGCAGGCTCTGACAACCCCCACTGGCCTTTACTGCATTCAGTAATCTGGGGGATTCTCTGGCTGCATCTATTCTTGGGCAGCCACAAAGCTAATGCGTCAACACAAGACAAGTATAAAGAGGAGCCACAATTTTTCACTGAAATTTCTACTCTTTCTCTACCCATCCCCTTGAACATTAATAAACCCACCCATCAGTCATAAACAAAAAGATTTTTACAATTCTTACAAATACTCATTCATATCATTTCTGAAACTTAATGCTGTGCGTATTCAAGAATGATTACCTTCCTCGGTTGTATTATGTCACACATGGAGACAAACAAAGGACTACTAGGATTAAAAGACATCGCATATGATTTCTTTCAATAGGTAATCATGTAACCAATACTACTCGCAGGTGATTCCTTCCAGGAGGAATAGAAAGAAATAATGAACCTCACAATTTCCGAGTCCAAGACACACTTATCACAAGTTGCGGTTTAATCATAGAATTCCTACAGTGCAGAAGGAGGCCGTTCGGCCCATCGAGTCTGTACTGACCACAATCCCACCCAGGCCCTATTCCTGTAACCCCACACATTTACCCAGTCAATCCCCCTGGCACTAGGGTCAATTTAGCATGGCCAATCAACCTAACCCACACATCTTTGGACTTTGGGAGGAAACCGGAGCACCCGGAGGAAACCCACACGGACACAGGGAGAACGTGCAAACTCCACACAGACAGTGACCCGAGGTCGGAATCGAACCCGGGTTTGATGTATCAAGAGCCAGAACGGCGAAAAGTTTTTAGTTTATTTATTAGTGTCACAAGTAGGCTTACATTAACACTGCAATGAAGTTATTGTGAAAATCCCCTAGTCGCCTGTTCGGGTACACTGAGGGAGAATTTAGCATGGCCAACATGCCTAACCAGCACGGCGTTTGGACTGTGGGAGGAAACCGGAGCACCCGGAGGAAATCCACGCAGACACGGGGAGAACGTGCAAACTCCACACAGACAGTCACCAAAGAAAAGAGGCAGAAACTGGGTTTCACAGTTTAAAATAAGTTCATTCTTTCTGAATGAAACCTCTCACCTGGCACTTAGGACACACAAAGCCACTCATATTTTCTACAACTCCTATTATAGGCAATTTCACTTTCCGACAGAAGTTGATCTCTTTTCTCACATCCTGAAGCGATACTTCCTATTACAAGATCAGAATACAATTTAATAGTATCGCAATAGCGGATCAGAAACTAAATTATGAAGGCAGTCATTATCAACACTAAACAATCCAGGATCCCTTATATTAGATTTCAAAATATCACATGCCCATCACAAAAGATGCTTTTGTAAAAAATGCTTGTAAGCATTTCTCGAGTGCAACTTAGAATCTCTTCAGAAACCTCGAATTCTAAACTTCAGTTCCTGGGCTATGAAGGATTTTTCCACATCATTGTTAGAGAATTACAGAATGCCCACTGCTCGAGTGCTTACAAAACCCAAAATGACCCACTTGCACGATAACATATTCCAAAGCATAACCACAAACACTATTTCTTCATAACGATGGCAAAAATAGAGATTATGAAAGGATCATTCTTCGATTTGGTTTCTTTTTTAAATCCCACGCTATAAAATGCAGTTAGATCCCTGGACAATACATATTGAAGCATTTTACTGTGGATAATTTTCTCCAAAAACACACGGTCAGCTTGCTAAGAGGGCATGTTTTTAAGCCCACTGTAAAACCAGTTTGTTGTGTCTGACAGAATGTTTTTGGTACTTAGAAGTCAATCTCAAGATCTAAGCAACAAGTGATCCATTAATCCTCATGGATTCGCCCACAGACTGGATGAGTGGAGAGGTGAACTGTTCAACAGTTGAATGGTCTGACCTTAGACACCAGTTTGCACTTCTGATTGTAGAGTTGCTCGAAGGGAACCGATGATTTATCAGTTTTGCCAGACAAATCTCTCGGGTTTCTGGTTAAAGCTAACCACAATTTTGTCGCTCCAGTATGTGTTGCAACAAGACCTAACTACAGCACAATCCTTTTCCTGGACTAGTTTTGTTGTCTGAGGGACCACAAGATTTTCCAGATTTCTTTTCCCTCAGAGACCTTAAGTTTAAGTTTATTTATTAGTGTCACGAGTAGGCTTACATTAACACTGCAATGAAGTTACAGTGAAAATCCCCTAGTTGCCACACTCCGGCGCCTGTTCGGGTACACTGAGGGAGAATTTGGTATGGTCAATGCACCCAACCAGCACGTCTTTCTGGGGTGAAAGAGGAGCACCCGGAGGAAACCCACGCAGACACAGGGAGAACGTGCAGTATCCGCACAGACAGTGACCCAAGGCCGGAATTGAACCCGGGTCCCTGGCGCTGTGAGGCAGCAGTGCTGACCACTGTGCCACCTTACCTGTGATTTTACTAGATTGTTTTGCCAGGAGACGGCAAGCTTCAGCTGAGGCTTTGGAGTGCAGATGGTGCGTGGGGAGTGCAGATGGTGCGTGGGGAGTGCAGATGGTGCGTGGGGAGTGCAGATGGTGCGTGGGGAGTGCAGATGGTGCGTGGGGAGTGCAGATGGTGCGTGGGGAGTGCAGATGGTGCGTGGGGAGTGCAGATGGTGCGTGGGGAGTGCAGATGGTGCGTGGGGAGTGCAGATGGTGCGTGGGGAGTGCAGATGGTGCGTGGGGAGTGCAGATGGTGCGTGGGGAGTGCAGATGGTGCGTGGGGAGTGCAGATGGTGCGTGGGGAGTGCAGATGGTGCGTGGGGAGTGCAGATGGTGCGTGGGGAGTGCAGATGGTGCGTGGGGAGTGCAGATGGTGCGTGGGGAGTGCAGATGGTGCGTGGGGAGTGCAGATGGTGCGTGGGGAGTGCAGATGGTGCGTGGGGAGTGCAGATGGTGCGTGGGGAGTGCAGATGGTGCGTGGGGAGTGCAGATGGTGCGTGGGGAGTGCAGATGGTGCGTGGGGAGTGCAGATGGTGCGTGGGGAGTGCAGATGGTGCGTGGGGAGTGCAGATGGTGCGTGGGGAGTGCAGATGGTGCGTGGGGAGTGCAGATGGTGCGTGGGGAGTGCAGATGGTGCGTGGGGAGTGCAGATGGTGCGTGGGGAGTGCAGATGGTGCGTGGGGAGTGCAGATGGTGCGTGGGGAGTGCAGATGGTGCGTGGGGAGTGCAGATGGTGCGTGGGGAGTGCAGATGGTGCGTGGGGAGTGCAGATGGTGCGTGGGGAGTGCAGATGGTGCGTGGGGAGTGCAGATGGTGCGTGGGGAGTGCAGATGGTGCGTGGGGAGTGCAGATGGTGCGTGGGGAGTGCAGATGGTGCGTGGGGAGTGCAGATGGTGCGTGGGGAGTGCAGATGGTGCGTGGGGAGTGCAGATGGTGCGTGGGGAGTGCAGATGGTGCGTGGGGAGTGCAGATGGTGCGTGGGGAGTGCAGATGGTGCGTGGGGAGTGCAGATGGTGCGTGGGGAGTGCAGATGGTGCGTGGGGAGTGCAGATGGTGCGTGGGGAGTGCAGATGGTGCGTGGGGAGTGCAGATGGTGCGTGGGGAGTGCAGATGGTGCGTGGGGAGTGCAGATGGTGCGTGGGGAGTGCAGATGGTGCGTGGGGAGTGCAGATGGTGCGTGGGGAGTGCAGATGGTGCGTGGGGAGTGCAGATGATGCGTGGGGAGTGCAGATGATGCGTGGGGAGTGCAGATGGTGCGTGGGGAGTGCAGATGGTGCGTGGGGAGTGCAGATGATGCGTGGGGAGTGCAGATGGTGCGTGGGGAGTGCAGATGATGCGTGGGGAGTGCAGATGGTGCGTGGGGAGTGCAGATGATGCGTGGGGAGTGCAGATGGTGCGTGGGGAGTGCAGATGATGCGTGGGGAGTGCAGATGATGCGTGGGGAGTGCAGATGGTGCGTGGGGAGTGCAGATGGTGCGTGGGGAGTGCAGATGATGCGTGGGGAGTGTAGATGATGCGTGGGGAGTGTAGATGATGCATGGAGACGTTTGCCTTGTGATGCAGGAGCCATGTAAGTATAAATCAAGGGTGAGATTCAACATGAATCCGAAGTTTATTGGGATTAAACGAAATTTTCAGAATTCATACCAATTGAATTTGACCGGCCATCATTTTACCACATGTACAGGAATGGGCAGAGTGCCACTGGAGAAGCACAGTCTCTCATTAGAAATAGAAATATATTGGTAAGTAATCTGCACTTTCCAAAGCACATGATCCAAACTTGGAACACATGTTCGCTCCATGCAAATTAGAATGAACTATCGTGTCATTCTTGGGTTGTTAGCATGAGACACATTGATTATCAACCTGGAATCTGTGAAACTTTAAAAAGAAAAAGCTTATCCACATTGATAGCTTTAGTTATCCAAACCGTGAAGGGATTGGACAACATTGGAAAAACCACAAAGCACAACTGTTCAACTCTAAATGCACTTAAAAATTGGGCTAAATGTATTATTAAGATTGATTAAACAGCATTTATTGGCATAAGCAACTTACAATGCTTCTAATTCATTTTAACATTTATTAGGTTAAGAAAATAACACAATCCATAGAGTGACTGAGAGCAGAAACAATATCACATGATTGATTCTCATTGGCTGCTGCAGTGCCCTCTCTTTATAGAAAGAGTTCTGGTTTCAGAAGTTCAAGTTTTTGTTCCCAAATCTTTGACAAATTTGAGTCTTGCCTTCTTCCCAACCACTGATTTCCTCTGTTCCTTTCAGGTAAGTTTTTCTTGCACCTGGAACAATGAACCCACAGACATGGGCACGCGGCTCTCTCTCCATACCCATACTTACTTCACAGTTTAAGACAGCACATGACTATAAGTTACTAAAGCGAGTACTTCTCTTTTACAGAAAGATAGATCCTCAGGTGACCCGAGTACTAACTAATAAAATTCATGTATGTTCTGAAGCGTTGTTAACTCTGGTGGGATTTATCACATGAGCTCCCATCTCCAATCATCCCACCAAGTCAAAAATCCTTTTCATAGAATCCCTACATTGCAGAAGGAGGCCATTCGGCCCATTGAGTCTGTACCGACCACAATCCCACCCAGGCCCTATCTCCAAAACCTCACACATTTACCCTGCTAATCCTCCTAACACTAGGGACAATTTAGCATGGCCAATCAACCTAACCCACACATCTTTGGACTGTGGGAGGAAACCGGAGCACCTGGGGGAAACCCACGCAGACACGGGGAGAACGTGCAAACTCCTCATAGACAGTGACCTGAGGCCAGAATTGAACCTGAGACCCTGACACTGTGAGGCAGCAGTGCTCACCACTGTGTCGCCATGTCGCCCTGTGCAGAAACAGTGAAAGTGTTAGACAGCCTGCCCACCCTTGGGCCTGTTGAGGCCCCTAAATGGCCTCAACAGGCAATGAATGGCCCCTGTCACTATTTTACATGTGACAAGAGAAGGCAGAGACAATGCGGGTAAGCAGGAAGCCCCCTCAGCAGGAATGGGGTTACATCTTTTGTGGGGGGGGGGGGGGGGGGTGGTGGTGGTAGGGCTATTGTGTGCCCAGCAGAGAGACATCTCTCCCTCATGACGATCCTATCCTTCCATTAACCCATCCCCAGGCCTCTCAGACATGGCCCCCAGCTCCATTCCCCTCCTCGCTGGCGTCCGCTAGGCAGATCTGTCTAAAATTCCAGACTTACTATTAAGTCCAGGCTCCATTGCTCTTCTTCCCCACACCTGCCTGTAGTCCCTGCAGTGGCCACAAGTGGGACTGCAGAGCTACCAGTCCCGTAAAGTCCAGCCCTGATATTCTACTTACATAATGCCGCCTACCTGTGGAGTGGTAATGATCACAGCTCCATCTACTTGTGTAGCACTCAGATACTGCACAAGAGAAAGATGTTCATCTGAGGTGCCAGGCGGTGTATCAACAATAAGGTAATCTACTTCACCCCAGTCCACATCTCGTAGAAACTGCTTGATTAAACCTAAAGGGGGCAGTCAACATGTCAATACCAGCAAATGAAGGTCGAAAAGTAAAAATAATCTTAGCAGTGCACTGCCATCAGGATTGGCCATGCTAAATTCTCCCTCAGTGTACCCGAACAGGCGCCCGAGTGTGGCGACTAGGGGAATTTCACAGTAACTTCACTGCAGTGTTAATGCAAGCCTACTTGTAAAACTAGGTAAACTTTAAACTAAACTTGATTCATCGCAGATTTTTCTTTTATTCATTCGTGGGGCATGGGCATCGCTGGCTGGCCAGCATTTATTGCCCATCACTTATTGAATGACTTGCTAAGCCATTTCAGAGGATAGTTGAGAGTCAACCACATTGCTGTGGCTCTGGAGTCACATGTAGGCCAGACCGGGTAAGAACAGCAGGCAAAAGCAAAATACCGCGGATGGTGGAATCTGAAACCAAAGCAGAAGATTCTGGAAAATCTCAGCAGGTCTGACAGCATCTGTGGAAAGAGAATCGAGCCAACGTTTCGAGTCTGGATGACCCTTCGTCAGAGCTCAAGTGGTCATCCAGACTCGAAACGTTGGCTCTATTCTCTCCCCACAGATGCCGTCAGACCTGCTGAGATTTTCCAGCATTTTCGGTTTTTGTTAAGGACGGCAGATTTCCTTCCCTAAAGGACATTAGTGAACCAGATGGGTTTTTCCAACAATCGACAATGGTTTCATGGTCATCAGTAGATTCTTAGTTCCAGATTTTTTTATACTGAATTCAAATTCCACCATCTGCCGTGGCGGGATTCGACCCCAGGTCCCCAGAGCATTAGCTGAGTTTCTGGATTGATAGTCTAGCGATAATACTAGGCCATCGTCTCCCCTGTGATTCCCCTGGAATCTGTGATTCCAATTCAAAACCACAGGCAAAGGTAGGTGTTTTCTCACAGAAAGGCAGTGAGAAAGAAGTGAGTTGAAGAATCATCGTTGGACAACACTCACACCCAGCCTCAACGGGTAGTTCCAGAGGTGCCTGTCATCAGAACCCATATTTACTCAGCTATGAAGCAAAGGGGATATAATTGTGGAATGGGAAATAAACTTTTAAAAGAGGGAACATTACTGGAATGTTAATGCAAACTTTTTATATTTGGCTTTGCTTGTGGTAAGCCAAATGATGTGCTGTTTCATTATGACTGGAGTATTGTATCATGTATATACAACATGACACAATATATTATTCTGTTACTGGGGTGTGTCCATTTTTAAGATCATTTGTCCTTTGATGAAAATGTAATCACTTTAAGTATAAACAGCCAGAGATTATTCAAGAGTTTAGTTGAAATTTGGTGAGGAAACAGCAGATTAGGATTTTTACGTCCGTTTCAGATTGCCACAGAGAAGCCCCAAAAATGCCATGTCTGGAGCGAGATGTTTGGGCGCACATTTTTTAATATATGTAAAATAAATCTGACATAGTTTTCGAGGCATCACTTGTATTTACTGTAGCTTAGGTGCAGAAAACACAAAATTACAGCTACCCCCTGTGGACTTAAAACTCACTTTATACTTAACATTTGATTTATTTTTGAAAATAATGTGATGGGTGCAGTGGTTAAGAGTACAGTTCGACAGAATGGACATCAAAAACAGAGCCACACATTAGTGGCATGGCATCAAAATGATTGTTATTCCTTGTGTATGGTCTCTGTATATTCTATTACCAAAATTTATTGTCTCTCACATACCAAAGACAAATTTCACATTTAAAAAACTAAAAATAGTTAACTGCGACAGACTGAAGAACGCGACTGAAAGAGAAATGTGCCTTAGTCACATTGTCTACAGGTTCCTAAATATTTTTTTTCCATAAACAAAGGCAGATCGGTGATTCCTAAAATAAACAGAGGGTGGGGATTTCCCAACCACACTCGCTCCAAAACCGGAAAATCCCACTCGAGGTCAACAGATCTTCCCCCGCCCCCGTTCTGGTTCCCATGGTGCATAGGATGGGAAAATTTGTCCTTTAATCTCTGAAAGAGTTCAGCGTTTGGTCATTAGCCAGACTTTAGCTTTCAAAGGAAAAACATTTTAGTAGCCTAAACCTGCATTGTACAAAAATGTCAGGGGGGAACTAGCTAGGGTAAATGCATGGGGTTATGGGGATACGGCCTGGGTGGGATTGTGGTCGGCGCAGACTCGATGGGCCGAATGGCCACCTTCTGCATTATAGGGATTCTACGATAAATGTTTTAGTCCTTCCTAGTCATCTGGATCAACCTTATAAAATTATTTAGAATAAATAAAGATCTAATATTTCCACTGGTTGGACAGATGATAATGAGAGGTTACAAATTTAAAATAATATTGAAAAGAATTGCCAAGGGGGAGAAAATCTTTTACACAGTGGTTAGAATTTATAATTCCTTGTCACAAAACATCTGTTGAAGCAAAGTTCATAAATTCTCTGCAATCGGAACTAGACTGTTGAAGGGTATTTGGGGAGTGTGTGGAAGAGTGGTGGCTCAGGAGGCGGCAAAAAAAGTACCCAAGCAGATTTGATGGGTCCAATTCCTTCTTTCAGTGTTGTAACATTCTATAATTTGTTCTCCCCGTGTCTGCGTGGGTTTCCTCCCACAGTCCAAAGATGTGCAGGTTAGATGGATTGGCCATGATAAATTGACCCTTGGTGTCCAAAGGTGCGTAGGTTAGATGGATTGGCCGTGGTAAATGTGTGGGGTTACAGGGATAGGTTGGGGGAAGAGGGCCTGGGTAAGATACTCTGTCAGGGAATGGGTGCAGACTCGATGGGCCGAATGGCTTCTTCTGCACTGTAGGGATTCTATGATTCCATGAAAACTACGCATCCTGTGATTTGCCGGGAACAGCAGCACAAAAGGAGAGTTACCAGTAACCACCAAATGTTGAGTAGCATTCAACTAAGCTAAAAAGTGTGGACAAAGTCTCGATAATGTTGTATAGTGCTCTGATCAGACACATCTTCAATCATGCGAGACATTCCAGGCAGTTCAAAGAAGAATTTCAAGGTTGATTCCAAGTGTCAATAGCATGAGTTAGAGAAAGTGGACAGCTCCATCCCAAGAGGAATCTGAGAAGTAATCTTAATAGGTGAGTAAGATCTCTGGATTACTAGTCCAATGACAATACCACTACGCCACTGCCACTTTTGTGGAAATGCTGGGAAAAACTAACACAGCACACTGCAATTCCTGAATAATAGTCATTTGTTCTTTGCCTAGCTGCACCAAAATATGTTTTCCCCAATGATATGGTGCTTATATCTTGCCAGTCAAGCTTTATAATGGTACGTTAAGGATTAGAGAAATTATTCCCCTGCTTGCTACAACGTTTGAAATCCTGGTCACTTTAACGCTACAGGGGACATTTGCTAACTCAGGGAAAAGAGCTAACTCAACAAAAGAATACCAACCATTTTTCTTCGGCCCCTTCCAAATGACGGCGTCATCGAGGCTGCTCAGCAAAAACCCGACTGACATTACACCCAGATTTTCTTCCACATACTGTAGAGAGAAAGCAAACAGGAAACCATCAACAGGACTTGTGGCAATGTGGCTGGAGTTCAACAAATTCTCATACACGCATAGTAAGCCAATTCCTTCATTAAATTACGGGTGGCACGGCGGCACAGTGGTTAGCACTGCTGCCTCACAGTACCAGGGACCCGGGTTCAATTCTCAGCTTGGGTCACTGTCTGTGTGGAGTTTGCACGTTCTCCCCGGGTCTGCGTGGGTTTCCTCCGGGTGCTCCGGTTTCCTCCCACAGTCCAAAGATGTGCGGGTTAGGTGGATTGGCCATGTTAAATTGCCCCTTAGTGTCAGGGGGACTGGCTAGGGTAAATGCATGGGGTTATGGGTATAGGGCCTGGATGGGATTGTGGTCAGTGCAGACTTGATGGGCCAAATGGCCTCCTTCTGCACTGTAGGATTCTATGGGAGACACAGTGAAGGTAACTGTTATAAAATGAATATTTTACATAAGTTCTCTCTGTGTTTTTGAAGCTACTGTAGAAATGAGACTTTGTTTTGATTTATATATGGTATGTGGGTATCGCTGGCTAGGCCAGCATTTATTGTCCATCCTTAATTGCCCTCAGGAAGGTGGTGGTGAGATATCGTCTCAGAATCATACAGTGCAGAAGAGGCCCTTTGGCCCATCGAGTCTGCACCGACACACGAACAACACCTGACCTCCTACCAGCACTTGGCCCATAGCCTTAAATGTTATGGTGTGTCTTGAACCGTTGCAGTCCCTGTGGTGTAGGTACACCCACAGTGCTGTTAGGGAGGGGGTTCCAGGATTTTCACCCAACAATAGTGAAGGAATGGCGATAGATTTGCAAGTCAGGATAGTGAATAGCTTGGAGGGGAACCTCCAGGTGGTGGTGTTCCCATGCGTCTGCTGTTCTTGTCCTTCTAGATGGTAGTGTTTGTGGGTTTAGAACATAGAACATTACAGCGCAGAACAGGGGTTTAGCAGGGTAAATATGTGGGGCTATGGGAATAGGGCCTGGGTGGGATTGTGGTCGGTGCAGACTCGATGGGCTGAATGGCCTCCTTCTGCACTGTAAGGATTCTATGGTTCTATGGACATTTTAAGATGTTGCGCCGACCAGTGAAACCAATCTAAAGCCCATCTAACCTACACTATTCCAATATCATCCATTTGTTTATCCAATGACCATTTAAATGCCCTTAATGTTGCCCTTAATGTTTGGAAGGTGCTGTTGAAGGAGCCTTGGTGAGTTCCTGCACCTTGTAGATGGTACGCACTGGTGCCACTGTGGGAGTGATTGTTTGTGGATGGGACGCCAAACAAGCTTTGCCCTGGACGATTAACAAACTAAAAGTGGTTGGAAAGTGGGTAAGTGAACTGAACATCAAAATGCTCATCCATTATAATATGTTGGGAACTACTTATTTAGAAATGCACAGTTTATAATATTAACATATTATGGGGTGGCACAGTGGTTAGCACTGCTGCTTCACAGCGTCAGGGACCCGGGTTCGATTCCAGCCTCGGGTCACTATCTAGGTGGAGTTTGTACATTCTCCCCGTGTCTGCATGGGTTTCCTCCGGGTGCTCCGGTTTTCTCCCACAGTCCAAAGATGTATGGGTTAGGTTGATTAGTCATACTAAATTGACCCTAGTTTCAGGGGTTTAGCAGGGTAAATATGTGGGGCTATGGGAATAGGGCCTGGGTGGGATTGTGGTCGGTGCAGACTCGATGGGCTGAATGGCCTCCTTCTGCACTGTAGGGATTCTATGGTTCTATGGACATTTTAATATTTTTGGTCAATTTTGTGCCAATGAGTGCAATCAAAATGGGTTCGCAATTTTCCATTCAGTATCAAACTCACAGAATAAAAGGCAAAGTAGGCACTTGGATAAGAAATTGGCCAAATGACAGGAAACAGGGAATGGTGATAAACGGTTGTTTTTCAGATTGGAGGGAGGTTTATAGTGGAGTTCCCCAAGACTCAGTGTTGGGACCCTTGGTCTTCCTGATATATATTAACGACCTTGACTGCGGTGTGTGGGGCAGGATTTGAAAATCTGCGGATGGTATGAAGAGAGGAAACAGAGTCAACTGTGATGAGGATAGTATTGAACTTGAAAAGAACAAGGGCATGTCAGTGGATTGGGCAGACAAGTGGCAGATGAAGTTCAATGCAGAGAAGAATGAGGTGATGCAATTTGGCAGGAAGAGTGTGGAGAGACAGTATAAAGTAAAGGGAGAAACTCTGAAGGAGGTGTAGGAACATAGGGACCTCAGTGTATATGCTCGGAAGTAATTGGAAATGGCAGGACATGTTGAGAGAGTATTTAATAAACCATCTGCTCCCTTGGTTTTATTATTAGGGGCATTGAGTACAAGAGTAAGGAGGTCATGTTGAACTTGTTTAAGACACTAGTTAGGCCTCATCCGGAGTACTGCATCCAGTTCTGGGCGCCATAATTGAGGAATGATATGAAGGAATTTGAGGGAGTACAGAGGGGGTTCACATTCAGATAAACAACTCTAGCTATGAGGATGGATTGGAGAGGTTGGGACTGTTTTCCATGGAGAAAAGAAGGCTGAGAGGAGACCTTGATAGAGATATTTGAGATCCTGAGGGAAATAGACAGGGTAGATAGCGAGAAAATGTTCCCACTCAAGAGAGCATCAAGAACTGGAAAGCAGATTGAAAATAATGGGCAATGGGAGTAAATGGGACGTGAGGAAATCTTTTTCACCCAGCGGGCGTTGGAGTCTGGAACCAACTTCCTGAGGTGGTGGTAGAAACAGGTTCTTTTTTAAAATTCATTTGTGGGACATGGGCGTCGCTGGCTGGCCAGCATTTATTGCCCATCCCTAGTTGCCCGAGGGCAGTTGAGAGTCAACCATATTGCTGTGGTTCTGGAGTCACATGTAGGCCAGACCAGGTGAGGACAGTAGATTTCCTTCCCTAAAGGACATTAGTGAATCAGATGGGTTTTTCTGACAATCGACAATGGTTTCATGGTCATCAGTAGATTCTCAATTCCGGATATTTTTTATGGAATTCAAATTCCACCATCTGCCGGGGCTGGATTCGAACCCGGGTCCCCAGAACATTAAGTTTAAAGTAAAGTTTATTTATTAGTCACAAGTAGGCTTACATTAACACTGCAATGAAGTTACTGTGAAATTCCCCTAGTTGCCACATTCTGGCGCCTATTCGGGTCAATGCACCTAACCAACATGTCTTTTGGAGTGTGGGAGGGAACCGGAGCACTTGGAGGAAACCCACGCAGACACGGGAAGGACGTGCAAACTCCACACAGACAGTGACCCAAGCAGGGAATCAAACCCGGGTATCTGGCGCTGTGAGGCAGCAATGCTAACCACTGTGCCACCGTGCCGCCCCATTAGCTGAGTTTCTGGATTAATAGTCCAGCGATAATACCATTAGGCCATCGCCCAGGTTCGATCGAGATATTCAAAAGGGAATCAGATTGCTATCCGAAAAGAAAGAATGTGCAAGGTTACGGGGAAAAAGCAGGGGAGTGGACTGGGTAGAATGCTCGTCCAGCGAGCCAGTGCAGACCTGATGGGCTGAATGGCCTCCTTCTGCATTGTAAAGATTCTGTGAAACTTTTTCTAAAGCTATCTATATAGCAATGAGCTGGAAGCAACCAAATGCACCCACAGTCCACAGAAAATTATGTTTTGTATTTGTCACACCAGATAACCCAGTTGTCAGAGAGGTGCCATCAACTGAATGTGAATCTGTGGAAAGTCCTGTGTTCCGACCCCGCGCTGCTGGACAATGAAAAAACAAGACACCCACCACTTACACTTCCATCATACTGCTCCTCAAGGCTCCTTTACATTCTTTCGACCTGGATCAAAATGTATTTTCACCACATGCTCTGCGTCACAACTTTATGATTAGGTCTGTAATCAAAAGTGTTCTTTGACTTGACGTCAGAAATGGGCCTACAGTCAAGGTTAAGCTGTTCTTCATTATCTCTTGGGAGTCTAGTTATAGAGTCTTACAGCACAGAGAGAGAGAGAGGCCCTTCAGCCCATCGTGCCTGCGCCAGCCATCCAGCAGCTATCTATTCTAATCCCATTTTCCAGCACTTGATCCGAAGCCTTGTATGCCATGGCGCTTCAAGTGCTCATCTAAATGCTCAGAGTTCAGAAGCTTGGGATTGGAAGAGGGGTCCCACACTTCCATCAGAGAATCTTATCTGATGGGAGCCCGGGGTGGGATGAAGATAAATCTAAAACAGTGTAATCTCAATTCTCCAATCTGCACTCTCATCGGACACAACTGCAGGCTCAACCCGGTGGCCTGCTGGTAATTAACTAAAGCAATACTTACCACGAGAGACCATCCTGACGCACTCTGGTGTACCTGGAAGAGCAGAGGGGATAGAGAGGATTTAGTTCACATATTTTGTTTTCAATCGTTACCAGCGATGATTTGGGATTAATTTAAATCAACACATCTGTTATAATAAAGGTTGGGGTTATGTGAAAGGGAAAGATTCTTTTGCTGCTGTAACCTGTGTCCGTGACCATGTTATTTTGTTGCTGTTTCATCCAACTGTTAATCCTTAATAGTTTGTTGATTAATTGTCTATTTTTTCCCTATCTGACACTTTCCTTTTGTACACTGTGCCAGTTACAGGTCAGATCCAGGGAGGGGAACGAAAATATAATGAAGAATGGATAAGCCCATGTATACATTGCAGTGCTGTCAGAAATCTGGAACCAAAAATTAACTTTAAAACTTTAAAAAATAATATTATTAGTCACAAGTAGGCTTACATTAACACAGCAATGAAGTTACTGTGGAATTTCCCTAGTTGCCACAGTCCAGCGCCTGCTCGGGTCAACGCGCCTAACCAACACGTCTTTCAAACAGTGGGAGGAAACCGGAGCACCCGGAGGAAACCCACGCAGACACGGGGAGAACGTGCAGACTCCGCACAGACAGTGACCCAAGCCGGGAATTGAACCCGGGTCCCTGGCGCTGTGAGGCAGTAGTGCTAACCACTGTGCCGCCCCTAATTGGTTCTTACGATATTTTTCTCATTACCATGCAGTGATTGTACAACTCAAGGGTTTGCTGGATGGCTTCACTGGGCATCAAGAATAAACTAATACTGTGGGGCAGGTGTCGCGTGTCGACCAGTCAGGGTAAGAATTGCAGGGTCCCTTCCTTGCAGGGCATCGGTGGAGATTTTCATAGAAACCTGACAGTGCAGAAGGAGTAAGAAGTTTAACAACACCAGGTTAAAGTCCAACAGGTTTATTTGGTAGCAAAAGCCACACAAGCTTTCGGAGCTCTAAGCCCCTTCTTCAGGTGAGTGGGAATTCTGTTCACAAACAGAGCATATAAAGACACAAACTCAATTTACATGAATAATGGTTGGAATGCGAATACTTACAACTAATCAAGTCTTTAAGAAACAAACAAACTTGATTAGTTGTAAGTATTCGCATTCCAACCATTATTCATGTAAATTGAGTCTGTGTCTTTATATGCTCTGTTTGTGAACAGAATTCCCACTCACCTGAAGAAGGGGCTTAGAGCTCCGAAAGCTTGTGTGGCTTTTGCTACCAAATAAACCTGTTGGACTTTAACCTGGTGTTGTTAAACTTCTTACTGTGTTTACCCCAGTCCAACGCCGGCATCTCCACATCAGTGCAGAAGGAGGCCATTTGGCCCATCAAGTCTGCACCGACCACAATCCCACCCAAACCCTATCCCCCATAACCGTATGCATTTACCCTAGCTAGTCCTCCTGACACTAAGGGACAATTTAGCATGGCCAATCCACCTAACCCGCACATCTCTGGACTGTTTTACAACAGGTTGGCAGCTTCTGTAGTCCCTCTCTTCTGATCAGGATGGACCCACGCACAGAGTGTTTAACCATCTCTTTTTAATTTTGCATCGCTCCATAACCAACTCTCTGTCTAGCTATTTTTTAACCGTATTAATGGATACTTTCACTCACTCCAGTGAGACTCTGTCAAAGAACAAAGAACAAAGAACAAAGAACAATACAGCACAGGAACAGGCCCTTCGGCCCCCCAAGCCCGCGCCGCTCCCCGGTCCAGGATTGAATCCTGAATCCAGGATCCCCGCCCAATTTTCCAGCCTATCTACATACCAATATCCTATCCACCGAGCTGTCCCTCACAGCTACGATGCTTTGTTCATTACAACCTATTAACTCACCCCCACCCCCCCATTCCAGACCATGTGATCTCCAGGGAGAGGCGAAAACCCAGAGTGAAAAACCCCAGGGCCAATATGGGGAAAAAAAATCTGGGAAATTCCTCTCCGACCCCCTAAGGCGATCGAAACGAGTCCAGGAGATCACAATGGCCCCGATCGGAAAATGCTTCCCAACCCTAGTCATTTCCACTTCCACGAACACCATATGAATTCCCTGCCCCCGAGACAGGTTCCCAACTATCCGCAGTCTCACTCTGTACTGGCACCAGCAAGATGATCATAGAATGAAGCCTTGAAACGAGAAACCAGGAACAATTAGCCCGCGCCGCTCCCTGGTCCAAACTAGACCACTCTTTTGTATCCCTCCATTCCCACTCCGTTCATATAGCTGTCTAGATAAGTTCTATGTTGCGCCAATTACTCCGCATAACTTTCTAGATTCTGTTGCAATGTTCTCTGCCCTTTCCAGGTCTCCATTTGCCATTTGTATCTATGGGCTGTGGGCTCTGGCTTCACATGCGCGGCCAACCATGACCTCGAGCTGGCCCCCAGGCAGTGCAGGGAGGGGGTAGCACTCTGGATCCACTCACTCTTCAGGGCTGCACTTCACTGGATAACCAGGATTCCCACACAGGAACCAATCGGTGTTGGGATCCACAAACCCGGTGAGTCGGGGCCTCAAATATTATTTCAGACCTGGGGGAACTGCAGGAGATTTCACAACAAGCCAATCAGAACGCAGAAACTGGGACAGCGAATCAGCCGGAGTTGCTGATTTGGCCAAAAAAGGTTCTGGCGTCGGCGAATCGCTCATTAGAGACGGAGCAGCTTTGTCACGTGACTTGACAAAACATCAACGTGACGTTAGGGACACAGCGTTTGCAATACCGAGATATCGCAGTGAAGGCCCACAGATATAGAATCCCGGTGCAGGAGGAGGCTAATTGGTCCATCGAGCCTGCACCAACAACAATCCCACCCAGGCCCTATCCCTGTAACCTCTGACACTAAGTGGCCAATCAACCTAACCCGCCCATCTTTGGAGTGGGAGGAAACCGGAGCAAACCCACGCAGACACGGGGAGAATGTGCAAGCTCCACTCAAACAGTAACTCAAGACCAGAATCAAACCGGGGTTTCTGGCGCAGTGAAGCAGCAGTGCTAAACACTGTGCCACGGTGCTGTACAAGTACAGCTACCAAGTGCCATATTGATTGTAAAAGCAGGAGGCAAAAAATGTTTCTTGGGTGGGATGGATCTTTAGGGATGAAATGAAAGACAGGTTCTGATGTTAAGTTTACTCACCGCTTGCTATCTCCACACAGTACAGGGCGGTACTCAGTAAAGCAAACGGGATGCTAGGATATATTGTCGCAACCATTCAGTTCAAATACCCAGAGGTTATGGTGAAGCTCGTGGTCAGGTAAACATCGAGTACTGTGCTCGGTTCTGGTCGCGACACAGGGAACCACCCTCTCACTATAAAGGAAGAGGCATAGAAACATAGAAGATAGGAGCAGGAGGAGGCCATTCGGCCCTTCAAGCCTGCTCCGCCATTCATCACGATCATGGCTGATCGTCCAACTCAATAGCCTAATCCTGCTTTCTCCCCATAAGCTTCGATCCCATTCACCCCAAGTGCTATATCCAGCCGCCTCTTGAATACATTCAATGTTTTGGCATCAACTACTTCCTGTGGTAATGAATTCCACAGGCTCACCACTCATTGGGTGAAGAAATGTCTCCTCATCTCCGTCCTAAATGGTCTACCCTGAATCCTCAGACTGTGACCCCTGGTTCAGGACACGCCCACCCTTGGGAACATCCTCCCTGCATCTACCCTGTCTCGTGCTGTTAGAATTTTATAAGTCTCTATGAGATCCCCCCTCATTCGTCTGAACTCCAGCGAAAACAATCCTAACCTGGTCAATCTCTCCTCATACATCAGTCCCGCCATTCCCGGAATCAGCCTGGGAAACCTTCGCTGCACTCCCTTGAGAGCAAGAACATGCTTCCTCAGAAAAGGGGACCAAAACTGCACACAATACTCTAGGTGTGGCCTCACCAAGGCCCTGTATAATTGCAACAACACATCCCTGCTCCTGTACTCAAAAACTCTCTCAAAGAAGGCCAACATACCATGAGGCTGATATCCAGCTTTGGAGCTGTGAGGAATGACTCAGTAAAGTGGGAGAGAGGGTGATTAAAAGGGCATGCAGGACGGAGAAAGGGATATCCAGAAAAATACTTTTAACCAACACAAGGCACAAGTGAATCTGTGGAACTGTTGGCGGCAGAAGGCTGTGGAGGCCAGGTCATTGAGTGTCTTTAAGACGGAGATAGGTAGGTTCTTGATTAATAAGGGGATCAGGGGTTATGGGGAAAAGGCAGGAGAATGGAGATGAGAAAAATATCAGCCATGATTGAATGACGGGGCAGACTCGATGGGCCGAGTGGCCTCATTCTGCTCCTGTGTCTTGTGGTCTAATTTAACAACTGTTAAATGAAAATGCCAAAGAGCAATTCTTTATGTAACAAGCCGTCAAAGCTGTCGGAGAAGGTGGCTGGAGGCAGTTTACAGGACATCTCGGACACCCAACTAACTGCTGTAACGTGGAGATGTGTTGACACTGAGAGAGGATCGGATCCAATGGGCCAAAGATCCTTCTTCATCCAAACCAAGCTCATGTCACAAGGATTGCCTCCAGTTACACGATGTACTTTCTTAATGCAGTAATTTATCATTTTGTCTGCCTTCAAATATGTAAACTAATTTGGCCACAAACCACTCCTTGTCTTGGGGCCTGCGCAGACAATCAGCTTGTAACCTAATCCACTAAATTAGAGTTTAACCAATTTAAGTATCTACTCCAATCCAAAACAAGAAATTCAAAACAGCAGTTTCAGAACAAACTACCCTTTGTGCGAAAGCAGAACCATTTAAAAAAACTCATAATTATATACTCCTGATAGTTATAAGTAAACGGATTTCTGTTTAATAGGAGTCCCCGCAGGGCACAGGAAAGAAGAAACCAGAAATTTTAGAAATATTCACTAAATCTGTTCATAAAATATTGCGGTGGGGTTAGTAAGGAAACAAAATATTCTCAGGAGATTGTCCATCCATATTGCATTTCTGATCTGCGCAGGTACTGCAGCTGGACAGCAGATGGTGCTGCTGAGCTGTCAATCCCTTCCATTGCTACCACAAATTGAGACAGTTCAGTGCCAAATTCAGTTTTAAAGTTTATTCATTAGTGTCACAAGTAAGGCTTACATTAACACTGCAATGAAATTAGTGTGAAAATCCCCTAGTTGCCACACTCTGGCATCTGTTCGGGTACACTGAGGGAGAATTTAGCATGGCCAATGCACCTAACCAGCACATCTTTCAGACTCTGGGAGGAAACCGGAGTACCCGGAGGAAACCCACGCAGACATGGGGAGAACGTGCAGACTCCGCACAGACAGTGACCCAAGCCGGGAATCGAACCCAGGTCCCTGGTGCTGTGAGGCAGCAGTGCTAACCACTGTGCCAATGTGCCACCTCACAAAATAGAGTCATAGAATCCCTACAGCGCAGAAAGAGGCCATTCGGCCCATCGAGTCTGCACCGACAACAATCCCACCCAGGCCCTATCCCCGTAACCCCACGTATTTACCCTGCTAACCCCCCTGACACTAAGAGACAATTTAGCATGGCCAATCAACCTAACCCGCACATCTTTTGGACTGTAGGAGGAAACCGGAGCACCCGGAGGAAACCCACGCAGACACGGGGAGAACGTGCAGACTCCACACAGACAGTGACCCAAGGCTGGAATTAAAGCTGGGTCCCTGGCACTGAGAGGTAGCAGTGATAACCGCTGTGCCACCGTGCCACCCAATACTATTTGGTCCAATTAACCTTCTCTTAATGGAAACGGCTCAAGGCAAATTTATGCAGAGCAGTTTATAAATAGAACTGATTCCATTTGTCCTGGCTAGGTTGGAAATCCGAAATACTTTACAACCAGCAAGAGTATTTTGAGGTGTGGTTACTGTAGGAAAGTTGGCAGCCAACTTGTGCACAGGAAGCTCCCACAAAGAGAATGTGAAAATGGCCAGAGAATCTGATGTCGATTGAGAGATAACTGTTTCCCAGAAAATTGGAATAACTCAATTGCTCTGATCCGAAACAGCGCTGGGGGTCTTTGCGAATCAGCCGGAAGGGCATTCTGGTCCTCAGTTTAACTGGTCATCGTCGACAGGGCAGCATCCCCTTAGTACTGCACTGGACCGTCAGCCTGGATTTCTCTACTCAACTCGCCCGAGTGAAACTTTTTTTCATTCATTCATTGGACATGGGCATCCCTGACTGGCCAGCATTTATTCCCATCCCTAGTTCACCTTGGAAGGCAGTTGAGAGTCAACCAGTGGCTCTGGAGTCACATGTAGGCCAGACCAGGTAAGGACGGCAGATTTCCTCCCCTAAAGGACATTAGTGAACCAGATGGGATGGTTTCATGATCATCAGTAGATTCTTAATTCCAGATAATTTTATTTATTGAACTCAAATTCTGCCGTGGTGGGATTCGAACCCGGGTCCCCAGAACATTAGCTGAGTTTCTGGATTAATAGCCCGGCGATAATATCACTAGGCCATCGCCTCCCCCTTCAACACACAACCCTCAGACCCAGAGACAGATGTGCTACCAACTGAGCCACGGCCGACACACCAAGGTGACACCAGTGAAAGGAGAATTGTGTTACACTGCCTCGTTCCCTTAACAGGTTAACGATTCAATTATAGTAATTGGACACTTTGAGATGATTCAGCCTTCCACGTCAGCACTGCCGGTACGTCCTCCTTTTTTACCTAGCCAAGGATTCCGCCCTCACCATGGTTGTTGAGTGTCTTTGATCATATCCATCCCGTTTCCCGAACTTCTATTCCCACCTCTTCCCTGAACCATGAGCGGGCTCCCGTTGTCATGGTGATAAGAGCTTCACAGCAGAGAGAGAGGCTGTTCGGCCCATCATGTCTGCACTGGCCGTCAATCGCCTTTCTATTCTAATCCCATTGGTCCGTAGCCTTGTATGCTGTGGCGTTTCAAGTGCTCATCTAAATGTTTCTTAAATGTTGTGAGCGTTCCCGCCTCTCCCACCCTTTCAGGCAGCGGGTTCCCAATTCCCACCACCCTCTGGGTGAAAATGTTTTTCCTCACATCTCTCTAAATTTCTACCCCCTCGTTACTGACCCCTCTACTAATGGGAAAAGCACCTTCCTATTTACCCTATCCATGTCCCCAATAAATTTTGTACATGTTCCACTCCTTCAGCTTCCGGGTTCAACAGATAAACCTCCACCATTTCCGTCACCTCCAGCGTGACACCACCACCAAACAGATCTTCTCCTCCCTTTCAGCTTTCCAAAAGGGCTTTGCATAATCTCCTCCCCCATCGTCAGAGGCCCGGAACATTCTTTCCAGATGATACAGCAATTCGCAGTATACTTCTTTTGATTTAGTGTAATCGGCGCTCACAGTGTGGTCTGCCCGACGTGGGAGACCAAAAAAGGATGGGTTGACTGTTTCGCAGAGCTCCACAGGCCCGGCCCCAAGGTTTCCTGGCCATTCCTGCTCATTTCCATTCTCCATCTTGCTCTCTCTGTCCTCGTCTTCCTGCGCTTGTCCAATAAAATTCAGCGTGACCGCGAGGGACAGCACCTCAACTTTCAATCTGGCACTCTGCAGCCGTCCGACTCAACATTCGAGTTCAACAATTTCAGACGGTAACTTCAACCCCTGTTTGGTTCCTTCACCGTGGCTGGTTTAAGTTTTACTCTAGTTTTTCTCTCTTTTTTTTTGCTTTCATCTTTTTGCTCCTTTACTTGTCCCATTACTGCTCCCTGTTGGCATTTAATTTCTAGGTGCATTGGCAATCCAGCCTCCCATCCATTGGCTCTGTCTACACTTCCCGCTGCCTCGGCAAAGCAGCCAGCATAATTAAGGACCCCACGCACCCCGGACATTCTCTCTTCCACCTTCTTCCGGTGGGAAAAAGATACAAAAGTCTGAGGTCACGTACCAACCCACTCAAGAACAGCTTCTTCCCTGCTGCCGTCAGACTTTTGAATGGACCTACCTTGCATTAAGTTGATCTTTCTCTGCACCCTAGCTATGACATTAACACTATATTCTGCACTCTCTCCTTTCCTTCTCTATGAATGGTATGCTTTGTCTGTATAGCGCGCAAGAAACAATACTTTTCACTGTATCCCAATACATGTGACAATAATAAATCAAATCAAATCATGCTAAATTCTCCCTCAGTGTACCCGAACAGGCACCAGAGTGTGGCGACTAGGGAATTTTCACAGTAACTTCATTGCGGCGTTAATGTAAGCCTATTTGTGACACTAATAAATAAACTTAAATTCCTGTCTTTCACCCTGTCACAAATCTTCCCCTTCATTCTGTTTCCCCCACCCTCCCCTCCCTGTTACTGCACACAACCGATCACATTTCTCATGTTATCCAGCTCTGATGAAAGGTCGTTAACTCTTGTTTCTCTCGCCACAGATGCTGCCACAGCTGTTGAGTGTTTCTGATCTTTTCTGTTTTTGTGAATACCTTTCTGTAAATGTGTCGGTGAGGAGGCTGGCTAACAACAGGGCTTGTCTCGTCCGAATCAGGCAGGAACTTACCGGCATCACTCTCAAAGACTCAAATAGAAAACAACCACACAAGTGGCCCGGTGGCACAGTGGTTAGCACTGCTGCCTCACAACGCCAGGGGCCCGGGTTCGATTCCGGCCTCGGGTCACTCTCTGTGTGGAGTTTGCACATTCTTCCCGTGTCTGCGTGGGTTTCCTCCGGGTGCTCCGGTTTCCTCCCACACTCCAAAGACGTGCGAGTTAGGCGGATTGGCCATGAGAAATTACCCTTTAGTGTCAGGGGGACTAGCTAGGGTAAATACATAGGGTTAGGGGGATAGGGCCTGGGTAGGATTGTTGTCGGTGCAGGCTCGATGGGCCGAATGGCCTCTTTCTGCACTGTAGGAATTCAATGATTCAGTGACTGCCTTTTAGCAAGAATCCAATCTAAAAGACTGAATCCACCAGTCACTCAATAACCAAAGGAATTTCCAACATTGTAACTGACGACATTTTGAAAGTATTTACTTGGCTGTGGGAAACTCAGAAGTTATGCACAGCACTGTATAAATATGCCATATCGATGCGAGTCTATTTTCTCTCCAGTCGGGACACTCTCTGGCTGTTCCAGCCCACTTTGTCCTTGCTCTGGTTTAGTGTACAGCGATGAAAGAAATTCACATGGTCTTCTCCAGAGGAAAGAAAATCATTCCAATCAAACCACTCATTTTGCTACATTTCGTTTCCCGCCCACCTAAGGCCAATCCAGTCAAAGCCTCTTTTACAGTAGAGTGCGAACCTGGACTTAGAAAATAAGCAAACAAATGTGACTTGGGCTTTAACGTAGAATCCATAGAATAGAATCTTAGAATCCCTACAGTGCAGAAGGAGGCCCTTTGGCCCATCGAGTCTGCACACACAACAATCCCACCCAATCTCCATAACCCCACATATTTACCCCACTAGTCCCCTTGACACTAGGATGTTTTGGCTGTTCATGCTGGGGGTTAAACTCTCCGACCTCGTTGCAATGAGAATGTGGCATGATCAGCGGGTACGCTCACACCCTAAGGGTCAATTCAGCATGGCCAATGCACCTGACCTGCACATCGCTGGAATGTGGGGGGAAACCGGAGCTCCCGGAGGAAACCCACGCAGACACGGGGAGAATGTGTAAACTCCACAAAGGCAGTGACCCGAGGCTGGAATTGAACCTGGGTCCCTGGCGCTGTGAGGTAGCTGTGCTAACTACTGTGCCACTGCGGTCTGTCGTATTGAACAACACTACTATTGCAGTTAAGTTTATTTACTAGTGTCACAAGTCGGCTTACATTAACACTGCAATGAAGTTACTGTGAAAATCCCCTAGTCGCCACACTTCGGCGCCTGTTCAGGTACACCGAGGGAGAATTTAGCACGGCCAATCCACCTAACCAGCACATCTTTCAGACTGTGGGAGGAAACTGGAGCACCCGGAGGAAACACATGCAGACACGGTGAGAAACTCCGCACAGACAGTGACCCAAGCCGGGAATCGAACCTGGGTCCCTGGCGCTGTGAGGCAGCAGTGATAACCACTGTGCCACCATGCCGCCCCTAACTCACTGTTTAGAGGAAAAATTGTTCCGAAGTATATTCCCATTTAATTGTTCATGACCGAGCTACGGTATCATGGTGGTTATGTTATTGGACTCACCATGGTAGCTGGGGAATTTAAATTCAGTTAACTGAAGAAATAATGATGGGAAAGGTGGCCAGTAAAAGAGATTGAGGTCGACAAAGAATGGTCTATTTACAGAGTCTCGCACACTTGATGAATGTAGAAACTTTAAAGATAAACCATGCCTCCAGGGGGAGATTAACATAGACAGCCATGGCTGCCGACATTCTCTTCGGGTATGATCACTGAAGAGGAAGTAATCCGTAATGGTGATGGTTAAACTACTGGATTGGAGTTCAAACTTATCCGGTTCACTGATGTCCTTTGGGGAAGGAAATCTGCCGTCCTTATCCGGTCTGGCCTCCATGTGACTCCAGAGTCACAGCAACGTGATTGGCTCTTAAATGCCCCTCCCCCAGAAATGGCCCAGCCAGCCATTCAGAATCAGGGCTCATCACAACCTATCTCCAGGGCAGTAAACACAGGCTTTGCCAGCGACGTGTTCATCCTGGGACTGAAAATAAAATTAGTGCGCACTGATCCCATGTTCCATGACCACTTCCATCTGGGACAAGGACAGCAGATACATGGGGAACACCACCACCTACAAGTTCCCCTCCAAGACACTCACCATCCTGACTTGGAAATATATCGCCGTTTCCTCGCAATCGCTGGGTCAAAATCCTGGAATTCCCTCCCTAACGGCATTGTGGGTCAACCCACAGCAGCGATTCAAGATGGCAGCTCACCACCACCTTCTCAAGGGACAACTAGGGATGGGCAATAAATTCTGGCCTAGCCAGCGACACCCGTGTCCCACGAATGAATTAAAAATCAGCTAGAATTTTGTCCATTTGAAACAATGCTTGTTAAAGCATGCCCGATTATTGGCAATCGAGCAAATTCACTCTTACCTGCTCACCTTCCACTCCCATTATTTTTGGAATGGATGGACCACACATGTCGACATCCAGCAGGGCAACCTGTTACCAGGAAAAAATAAAGAGTGAGAAATATGCGTTTTCCAAACCGGAATATTACCCGAACACGTGAATAAAATTACAGAACATGGATACAATGCTATGAGAGTTCAAAGATCTTCCACTTATCCCCTCCAGTACAACATTCCTCCATTTCCTGGCGTGCTGTCTGTGCATTAAGTCACAGCACAGGATATTTTTGAGAGCACGCACTCCATTTTGTGACAAATACTAAATGCAAATAAAGTCTGTTTAAAACCAATGAGTGCTGAACACTAAAACACAACTGCTGGAAATACTCAGCAGGTCAGTCAGCATCTGTGGAGAGAGTGGCAGAATTAACTTTGTAGGTGTGGACCTATCATTATTCAAATAGGGGGTGGTCCGTCATGCATGTATTACGGGGCAGGTAGGACACAGGGGTCAGATAATCACCATCCTTGATTACGCCAGAAGACAGACCCCAGTACAATTCGAGAACTTGTGCCCTGGCTGGTAAGCTTGCAGCCACGCTGTCAGGGAGTACTCCTGGGAACTTAGAAAAATGCAACTTTACACTAAAATTTGCATAGATTTACTTTTCGACCCCAATTTTCAACTGCAGGGGATGAAGTGGAATTGGTCAAGAGCTTCAAATTTCGAGGTGTCCAAATCACCAACAACCTGTCCTGGTCCCTCCATGCCCACGCTACAGCTAAGAAAGCCCACTAACGCCTCTCAGGAGGCTAAGGAAATTTGGCATGTCAGCTACGACTCTCACCACCTTTTACAGATGCACCATAGAAAGCAGTCTTTCTGATTGTATCACAGTTTGGTATGCCTCCTGCTCTGACCAAGACCGAAAGGAACTACAAAAGGTCGTGAACGAAGCCCAGTCCATCACTCAAACCAGCCTCCCATCCATTGACTCTGTCTACACTTAAGAACATAAGAACATAAGAAATAGGAGCAGGAGTAGGCCATCTAGCCCCTCGAGCCTGCCCCGCCATTCAATAAGATCATGGCTGATCTGACGTGGATCAGTACCACTTACCCGCCTGATCCCCATAACCCTTAATTCCCTTACCGATCAGGAATCCATCCATCCGCGCTTTAAACATATTCAGCGAGGTAGCCTCCACCACCTCAGTGGGCAGAGAATTCCAGAGATTCACCACCCTCTGGGAGAAGAAGTTCCTCCTCAACTCTGTCTTAAACCGACCCCCCTTTATTTTGAGGCTGTGTCCTCTAGTTTTAACTTCCTTACTAAGTGGAAAGAATCTCTCCGCCTCCACCCTATCCAGCCCCCGCATTATCTTATAAGTCTCCATAAGATCCCCCCTCATCCTTCTAAACTCCAACGAGTACAAACCCAATCTCCTCAGCCTCTCCTCATAATCCAAACCCCTCATCTCCGGTATCAACCTGGTGAACCTTCTCTGCACTCCCTCCAATGCCAATATATCCTTCCTCATATAAGGGGACCAATACTGCACACAGTATTCCAGCTGCGGCTTCACCAATGCCCTGTACAGGTGCCCTGCTTTTATATTCTATCCCCCTCGCAATATAGGCCAACATCCCATTTGCCTTCTTGATCACCTGTTGTACCTGCAGACTGGGCTTTTGCGTCTCATGCACAAGGACCCCCAGGTCCCTTTGCACGGTAGCATGTTTTAATTTGTTTCCATTGAGATAGTAATCCCATTTGTTATTATTTCCTCCAAAGTGTATAACCTCGCATTTCTCAACGTTATACTCCATTTGCCATATCCTCGCCCACTCGCTCAGCCTGTCCAAATCTCTCTGCAGATCTTCTCCGTCCTCCACACGATTCACTTTTCCACTTATCTTTGTGTCGTCTGCAAACTTCGTTACCCTACACTCCGTCCCCTCCTCCAGATCATCTATATAAATGGTAAACAGTTGCGGCCCGAGTACCGATCCCTGCGGCACGCCACTAGTTACCTTCCTCCAACCGGAAAAACACCCATTTATTCCGACTCTTTGCTTCCTGTCGGATAGCCAGTCCCCAATCCACTTTAACACACTACCCCCAACTCCGTGTGCCCTAATCTTCTTCAGCAGCCTTTTATGGGGCACCTTATCAAACGCCTTTTGGAAATCCAAAAACACCGCATCCACCGGTTCTCCTCCATCAACCGCCCTCGTCACATCTTCATAAAAATCCAACATGTTCGTCAAGCACGACTTTCCCCTCATGAATCCATGCTGCGTCTGATTGATCGAACCATTTCTATCCAGATGCCCTGCTATCTCCTCTTTAATAATGGATTCCAGCATTTTCCCTACTACAGACGTTAAGCTGACCGGCCTATAGTTACCCGCCTTTTATCTCCTTCCTTTTTTAAACAGCGGCGTAACATTAGCCGTTTTCCAATCAACCGGCACTACCCCAGAATGCAACGAGTTTTGATAAATAATCACTAACGCATCCACTATTACCTCTGACATTTCTTTCAATACCCTGGGATGCATTCCATCCGGACCCGGGGACTTGTCCACCTTCAGTCCCATTAGTCTACCCAGCACTGCCTCTCTGGTAACATTAATCGTATTAAGTATTTCTCCTGCTGCCAACCCTCTATCGTTAATATTTGGCATACTATTTGTGTCCTCCACCGTGAAGACCGACACAAAAAACTTATTTAAAGACTCAGCCATATCCTCATTTCCCACTATTAACTCCCCCCTCTCGTCCTCCAAGGGTCCAACATTCACTCTAGCCACTCTATTCCTTTTTATATATTTATAAAAACTTTTACTATCATTTTTTATATTAATTGCTAGCCTAGCTTCATAGTCTAACCTTCCTTTCTTTATCGCTTTCTTAGTCTCTCTTTGTTGTTTCTTAAATTTTTCCCAATCACTTGTTTCTCCACTATTTTTGGCCACTCTGTACGCAGCTGTTTTTATTTTAATACTCTCCTTTATTTCCTTCGTTATCCACGGCTGGTTCTCCCTTTTCTTACAATCCTTGTTTTTTGCTGGAATATATTTTTGCTGAGAACTGAAAAGGATCTCCTTAAAAATCCTCCACTGTTCCTCAGCTATCCTACCTGCCAGCCTGCTCTCCCAGTCTACCTTAGCCAATTCATCCCTCATCCTATCATATTTCCCTCTGTTCAAACAGAGGACACTGGTTTGAGACCAAACTTTCTCCTCTTCCATCTGAATCAGAAATTCGACCATATTGTGGTCACTAGACCCAAGAGGGTCCTTCACAATAAGATCCTTAATTCTACCTACCTCGTTACACAATACCAGATCCAAAATAGCTCGTTCCCTCGTCGGTTCCGTAACATGCTGTTCAAGGAAACTATCCCGACAGCATTCTAAGAACTCTTCCTCCATTCCACCCTTACCGACTTGAGTCTGCCAGTCAATGTGCATGTTGAAGTCCCCCATGATTATTGCCGTTCCGTTTTTACACGCATCCCTTATCTGCTTGTTTATAGCCCTCCCCACCTCAACATTATTATTTGGGGGCCTATATACCACACCTACTAGTGTCTTTCTCCCTCTACTATTCCTCATCTCTACCCATAACGATTCCACGTTTTGTTCCTCAGAGCCTATGTCATCCCTCAGTACTACCCTGATATTATCTCTTATTAATAGCGCGACCCCACCACCTTTTCCTTCCTGTCTATTCTTCCTAAACGCCTGATACCCCTGGATATTCATCTCCCAGTCCTGGTCACCTTTCAGCCACGTTTCTGTAATGGCCACTAGATCGTACCCACTTGTGCTGATTTGCACCATCAACTCATTCACCTTGTTCCGAATGCTTCGTGCATTCAGGCAAAGTGTCCTTATTCCAGCTTTTATCTGGACCCGCTTTGATGAGTCGCGAACACCCTCTCCCTCTACTCCCTTATCTAAATTACCGCCTTCATTCACTTGCACCCTCTCCTCTACCATTAATTTTGTAATTCCCCTTACCCCTGCATCCTCCCCCCCATCAATTAGTTCCTTGATCCTAGTCAACTCTTCTAGCTCCCCTCCCCCCAACCTATCTAGTTTAAATTCTCCCCAGTAGCCTTAGCCAACCTACCGGCCAGGATATTGGTCCCCGTGTGGTTCAAGTTCCACCCGTTTTTTGTATACAGATCACCCCTGCCCCTAAAGAGGTCCCAATGGTCCAGGAACCTGAATCCCTGCCCCCTGCACCAGTCCCTCAGCCACACATTCATCCTCCACCTCACTCCATTCCTGCCCTCACCTTCCCGTGGCACAGGCAGTAATCCTGAGATTACTACCTTTGCTTTCCTCTTTCTCAGCTGTCTCCCTAATTCCCTGTACTCCCTTTTCACGACCCCTTCTCCCTTCCTACCCACATCAGCGGTACCAATATGTACCGCTACCTCAGGCTCCTCTCCCTCCCACCTCAGGATTTCCGGGACGCGACTAGCGACATCCTGGATCCCGGCCCCAGGGAGGCACTTCCTGCTGCCTCGGAAAAGCAGCCAGCATAATTAAGGATCCCACGCACCCCGGACATTCTCTCTTCCACCTTCTTCCGTCGTGAAAAAGATACAAAGGTCTGAGGTCACGTACCAACCGACTCAAGAACAGCTTCTTCCCTGCTGCCATCAGACTTTTGAATGGACCTACCTTGCACTAAGTTGATCTTTCTCTACACCCTAGCTATGACTGTAACACTACATTCTTCACTCTCTCGTTTTTTTCTCTATGAACAGTATGCTTTGTCTGTATAATGTGCAAGAAACAATACTTTCCACTGTATACTAATACATGTGACAATAATAAATCAAACCAAAGCAACAGCGGTAATGCCATCAGTGAGTTTGCATGACTGTGAAAGATGACAGAAAATCTATCCTGTTTAAAGTCGTCAAGTTTTTATCTCATTGGAACAGTACAGAAGATGGTGCTAACTACTCCAGGGCAACAAAGGATATTTGAGTTGAAGCAGGAACTCAGAGTCCAGAATCATAAGGGCGGCTTGTGTTCATTTGCACATATTTATACACAGAACACCGTGCCGATATACACTCTGGCATTGTCAAACATTGTCGATCACCAGCACAAAACACCAGCTTACAACATCATCCTGTGAGGATGCAGAGAACCTTCTTTCAAAGCCGTTTAGATGGATGCCAAGGGAGCTCACCTCTTCAAAGAGGAAACCTCCTAGAACAACCTCCAAAGAAGATTGTCTTAAAATTCAATCACAGGACCCAAGCGTCATTGGCTGGACCAATATTTAGAACAAAGAACAAAGAAAATTACAGCACAGGAACAGGCCCTTCGGCCCTCCACGCCTGCACCAACCATGCTGCCCGACTGAACTAAAACCCCCTACCCTTCCGGGGATCATATCCCTCTATTCCCATCTCACTCATGTACTTGTCAAGACACCCCTTAAAAGTCACTACCGTATCCGCTTCCACCACCTCCCCCGGCAACGAGTTCCAGGCACCCACCACCCTCTGTGTAAAAAATCTGCCTCGTACATCTCTTAAAACTTACCCCTCGCACCTTAAACCTGTGCCCCCTAGTAATTGACTCTTCCACCCTGGGAAAAAGCTTCTGACTATCCACTCTGTCCATGCCTCTCATTATCTTGTAGACTTCTATCGGGTCTCCCCTTCAACCTCCGTCGCTCCAGGGCAACTCCAGGATTTATAGCCCTTCCCTTAATCGAGTACCTTGCTCGGCCATTTCAGAGGGGCAGTTAAGAGTCAACCACATTGCTGTGGGTCTGGAGTCACATGTAGGCCAGACCGGGTAAGGACGGCAGATTTTCTTCCCTAAAAGGACATTAGAGAACCAGATGGGATTTTTTTTATTGACAATCCAGAGTTTTCCATATAATAGAATCCATAGAATTCCTACAGTGCAGAGAGAGGCCATTCGGCCCATCGAGCCTGTACCGACATAATCCACCCACATGCTTACCCTGTTAATCCTCCTGACACTAAGAGACAATTTAGCATGGCCAATCAACCTAACCTGCACATCTTTGGAGTTTTGTGGTTACCATTACTGATGGAGATCTTGTTATTCCGCATTTATATAATTAATTCCCCAGTTGCTGTGGTGGGATTTGAACTCATGTCTCTGGATCATTAGTCCGGGCCTCTGCATTACTAGCCCAATAACATAACCATTGTGCTACTGTTCCCCATACTGGAGGCCAATTTCAGGATTACTAAAAACACTTCGCTGCATAGCTCATCTATCTCTACTGTTAATTCCTTGATTCCCACCAATCAAAGAGCTGGAACTCAAGGATGAAGAACAGGAACCGTTGGTGCATATTCCCAAAATTAAGTTCAATATGAGCTAACCTGGAAAAGCCCACACCTCGCTCCCAATCCCAGCAGGAAGCGGATTCCCATGTCTCGTAGCTTAATAACAGTCAGGTAACAACAATGGAACCCTACAGCTGTGAATATCACTGCACAGAGAGGTCCCAGGTGTGGTTAGGGCAGTGGCTGAGATTAAATGTTAGCCACGGGCTGGGAGAAGGGAATAGGGATTAGGAAATTGGCCAGGGGTCCTGCCCTTACTAACTAGTGGTCGTGGTCAAAACTGCAGATACACGGAGAGGCCAGGACAGGACAGGTTGGATGAACAACCCATCAGCGCTCATTGTTGTGGTTCAGACACTTGGACAAGGTATGCACACACGAGAAAGGCTCACAAATACTGATGTGAAGTGATGCAGTTCAGCCTGAACAAGGTTTTTGTTTCAGATGTTTCTACTGTTTAATGTTCATGCTTTCTAGGCTAATTCTTCTATCCAGAGGAGGCTCCGATGGTTTTAAAAGGAGCCTTCCTTCCTACAGCACATATGATTGAATAAAAATCACCAAAGTACAGAATGAGTGTGATGCTCACAACCAGAGGTGTGACAAAACCAAATGCAGCTCAATCCTACTGACGTGGCATTGCCCGATACCAAAACTCCCAGCGTCACAGAGGCATGAATTACGGGTCAGCATCAGCATTTGAGACAATGAACGATATTCCGCTTTGAAAAAGTCGATGCCAATTTCGAAGGGGAACAGAACTTTACAGAGTTCACTTTCTAAAGATATACTTCCCCTTTTCCGATGCTTCAATGATTCATCGCTTTGCTAAAATTGCAATCACTAGGAGAAAGCTTTTCTACCAGCTACACGCACTCCTCGTGGATGAGTCAAGTGACAGTGATATTATTCAGCTGACAAAGCCACAAACTACACCAGTCAATGCTGCAGTGTGGCAAAGGAGAAATCTGTCCCTTTCCCACTCACTCTCAGGAAGTTAGCAGACACCAGCCAGCGCACTGAATACGGGTCAAAATAAATGTTTATCAGATTTCATAAGCAAGTTTTCTCCCTTAAAATATTAATTAATAAGTTGTGGTATTGGGTGACCAGGCTTGGGCCTACTAGGCGTCCTTTACGGTATGGATTCAAATCCCAATTAGATTGATAGTATGAAAGTTCCTTTCCTCGAGTTGTCAGGCACTTATCCACAAACCATTTGACGCACCGTCCGCCCACAGTCGCACCCCTCACCAAAAAAAAAATCAGAATCAGGCTTGAAGTTGGACAACTTGCTCAGAGGCTCCTTAGGTAGCACCTTCCAAACCCACAACTGCTACCATCTAGAGGGACACGAGCAGCAAAAACCTGGGAACACCATCATCTGGAGGTTCCCCTCCAAGTCACTCACCACCCTGATTTGGAAATATATCGCCGTTCCTTCACTGTAGCTGGGTCAAAATCCTGGAACTCCCTCCCTAACAGCACTGTGGGTGTACCTACGCCACACAGACTGACTGATGTCCAATAACAATCCTGGAACTCTCTCCCTAACAGCACTGTGGGTGTACCTACGGTTCAAGCACAGATTTACCACCACCATCTCAAGGGCAGTTAGGGATGGGCAATAAATGCTGGTCTGGCCAGTGATGCCCACATCCCGTAAATGAATTTTTTTAAAAAGGTACCACAAGGACAGTCAAGGTGGAACATATAAAATGTCCTGGGTGAAGCGACACTCGCTGTAGCTTTTAATGCACAGAGTGAGGGACATTTTGTACAAACAGCAGACATTTTGGAATCGACTGCGGGAGAATGGGTATGGAGGAAAAATGGTGACATTGGAGAACTTACCCAACACTGCAACAATGACTAACTCATTCCATTGGCTGTAAATTATTTTGGATTGCCCCTACATCATGATAGGTGTTATATCAACGCCAGTTCCATCTTTCATTACAGGTGATAGGCATCTAAATTCCTGTTATAACAGAGAGCTTCCAGGTTCAATCTAGGGGTTAACCGAATGGCAGCACCAACCAAACCACTCTATGCTGATAATCAGGTCCCACTGGTGCCTCAACCCATCTTCCTGGCTGCAGGCATGACATGGTCAGAACTCGTGTTATAACAGCTGGTCTGTATGGTCCATGTTACCCACTGCATTCCTCATTTAACACCCAACATTCCACACGATATTTCTCCTGTGTGAGTTCCGCTATGTTTAAGTTGAAAGTTTATTTATTAGTGTCACAAGTAGGCTTACATTAACACTGCAATGAAGTCACTGTGAAAATCCCCTAGTCGCCACACTCCGGCACCTGGTCAGGTACACCGAGGGAGAATTTAGCACGGCTGATGCACCCTAATCAGCACGTCTTCCGGACTGTGGGAGGAAACCGGAGCACCCGGAGGAAACCCATGCAGACACGGCGAGAATGTGCAGCCTCCGCACAGACAGTGACCCGAGGCCGGGAATCGAACCCGGGTCCCTGGCGCAGTGAGGGCAGCGGTGCCATGCAATGCTTTCTGAAACACAAGGCTAAATTTCCTCTCCCGGGCACCTCCGGCGATGCTTCTTAGATGGGAACAGAAGGTGGAGTTCTAGCTTCTTCAAACACAAGGACAACCTCGGAATGGGCTGGATCCTTTTCCCAGAAACACACTCCATCATTTTACTCAAACCCGTAACAATCACAAAGGAAGCTTGAGCGGTGAAGTATGAGAAACGTTGGCACTAAATCCAAGTCAGTGCTTGTGTAAATACATGCTTGGGCAGGTACCTGCTGATGTCAATCTGCTGCATTTAATTTCTACAGCAGGTTCTTTTGACAGTTAAATAGAAATATGAAAAAGCTTTGAAAGTCTATGGGGCTTCCTGTTTAATTTCTGAATCACTATCTAAACACAGTCAACCCTTAAAGAGTTTTTGACATGCCAAATACCCATTCAGTACATCGGTCAATATTTGTATAGCCATCACTCTCTCAGTTGTTTCAAACACTGAGCGATGGCAGGAACTGGGTGAGAGCCTCCAACAGAAATCGGATCACTTTTCCAGATATTGAGGCAAAAGAAAATAATGAGTTAAAAACGGAACCATTGCGGCTGCAATGCCATGCTCAGAACTCAGACTCCGATTCACCAGCAGCTAATATTCCAGGCGGAAACCAGCACCCCCAGATCCATACGCCAGTGTCATTATTTTCAGCTTTTATTTCCCTCAATGACACTTGAATGCGGGGCTTCGACTTTTTACATTTCAAACCTGCCTTGGAGTTTTACTTAAAAAGACGTTTAACCTTCTCGGCAGAAGCCTGTGTTTAGAAACAACAAACCAGAGACCTATCCCTCTTTTTATAAGCTAAACTAGACGTGCGACTTCTCCGAGGGTTTGTCTATTGAAAAAGAACATTCACTGCTTCCAGTCGACAAGAGATAGAAACTAGAAGCAGGAGTAGGCCATTCGACCCCTCGAGCCTGCTCCGCCATTCATTATGATCACGGCTGATCATCAAATTCAATATCCTGACTCCCCCCTTCCCCCCATATCTCTTGATCTCTTTAGCCCCAAGAGCTATATCTAATTTCTTCTCAAAATCACCCAACGTTTTGGCCTCAACTACATTCTGTGGGAGTGAATTCCACACATTCACCACCCTCTGGGTGAAAAGATTTCTCCTCACCTCAGTTCAAATATAACCCCTAGTTCTGGACTCCCCCATCATCGGGAACATTCTTTCTGAATCTACCCTGTCTAACCCCTGTTAGAATTTTATACGTTTCTACGAGATCCCCTCTCACTCTTCTAAACTCCAACGAATACAATCCTAACCGACTTAGTCTCTCCTCAGATGACAGACCTGCCCTCCAAGGAATCAGCCTGGTAATCCTTCGCTGCATTCCCTCTATAGCAAGGACATCCTTCCTCAGATAAGGACACCAAAACTGTACACAATACTCCAGGTGTGGCCACACCAACGCCCCATACTATTGCAGTAAAATATTACTATTCCGATACTCAAATCCTACAATGACCAAGTACAAATTGGTAACATGGCTGTCCGTGATCATTAGTGTAATGTCCATGTATTTAATTTGCTAAGCATGTTGCACACAACAGCGACCATACAGCAGAGAAGCAGGTCTCTCAGTCCACGCCATCCTTTTTCCCTCTATCGAGATAACTATTAATTTCCTCATGTGTTTATCCAGCCCTGCCTCAGCCACACGCTGTGGAAGCAGGTTCCACATTCTCACCACTCTCCAGATAAAGACATTTCTTCCAAATTCTCCATTTGATTTCTTGTTGATGCGTCTTGTATTGACGGCTTCTTGTTTCCCACACCATCAAAACATTTTGTCATTGTAAAGACCGTGACTGCTGGGTCTAAAGGCTGGGTCGGTGGCCTGCGCACATGTTGAATTGGATGATCAGCCATGATCAAGATGATTGGCGGAGCAGGCTCAAAGGGCCAAATGGCCTCCTCCTGCTTCTACGCTATCAGATCACCCCTTCGTCCTTCCCTTTTTAAGAAGGAAGTTACCCAGTCCATTCAGCCTTTCTTGGCAGGAATAACCTCGTAGTTCTGGTATCAACAAAATCAACTTTGGGAGAACACAGAATTCTATTTGGGTGTCAATGGGCCTGATTTTACCAAACGGGCGCGAAATCACGGTAAAGTCGGCGTCAGGCCTTTAATGCGATCTGCACCCGATTCCGATCAGATCACGGCTTTACCGACACCCGAGTCGGGCGCGGGTCCGGCCCGTGCCCGAATCAGGCGGCCCAACGATTTAAATGCATTTGCATGCATTTAAATCGACTTAATGAACCGCGCGCCCAACTCTACCGCCAAATCCCACTTTACCGTCTTCTGGCCGATCCGCGTCCGCGCTGTAATCGACCTGCCGAATAAAAGTCCGAAGTCGCCGCTGCAGCCTCCGAAAAGCGGGGTCAGAGACTGCAACGGTTCTCTGACCCAGGTCATCCTCTGGTCGGGGGGAGGGGGGGATGGGAGGAGGAGATGGGGTGTGACGTCTCAAACCCTGGGGGTGGGGGGGGGTGGGAGGAGAGGGGGTGTGACGTATCGTCCTCTGGTCATATCCCCCCCGCGACAAGAGGATGATCGTCAGAGAGCCGCTCTCTCCGCTTTCTGCTGTTTCTTTCTTTCGCGCCCCGGCGCACTCTGTCAGATTTTTTTCGAACTGCGCATGCGCAGTTCAGAGCTCCGATCGGTCCGCCAGCGCTAAGCCCCGCCCACAGCGCGGATCGGGCCGGAGCCGGCAAAACGCATATGGGCGCGCTGGAAAGAGGATTCCGGGCGCGGATCTATTTGACGTCCGGATTCGGCACTTAGACTCAAAATGGTAAAATTCCCCCCAATGTCTCTTGTGACAAAAAAACAATCACACTTGCAGTGCACACCTCGACCACATGATGGAACACCCAAAGCTCAGGGACCGACAGGTCTCTGCACCTTCCCGACTGCCTCACTAATTCGCTCCAATGCATTGTCCTGAATCGGAAATCCACTCAATATCAAACTCAAATAAAGTCAGTTCCTGAGGACGATATCTCTTTGCATTTTAGAATCATAGAATCACACAGTGCAGGAGAGGCCCTTCAGCCCATCGAGTCTGCACCGACACGCGAGAAACACCTGACCTCCCACCTAATCCCATCTACCAGCACTTGGCCCAGTGCCCTGAACGTTATGATGTGCCAAGTGCTCATCCAGGTGCTTTTTAAAATGATGTGAGGCATCCCGCCTCTACCACCCTCTCAGGCAGTGCGGTGGCACAGTGGTTAGCACTGCTGCTTTTCCGTGCCAGGAACCCAGGTTCAATTCCGGCCTTGGGCAACTGACTGTGAGGAGTTTGCACATTCTCCACGTGGGTTTCCTCCGGGGGCTCCAATTTCCTCCTACAGCCCAAAGATACGCATGTTAGGTTGTTCGCCATGATTGGTTGTCCCTTCGTGTCAGGGGGATTAGGAGGGCAAATATGTGGGGTGAGGGGGATGGGACCTGGGTGGGATAGTTGTCAATGCAGGCTCGATGGGCCAAATGGCCTCCTTCTGCACAGCAGATTCGATGATTCCAGGCCGTCACCATCCTCTGGGTAAAAAGGTTTTTCCTCACATCCCCCTAATGTCAATTATCGGAAAAACCCATCTGGTTCACTCATGTCCTTTAGGGAAGGAAATCTGCCATCTTTACCTGGTCTGGCCCACATGTGACTCCAGAGCCACAGCAATGTGGTTGACTCTCAACTGCCCTCTGAAATGGCCGAGTGAGACACTCAGTTCCAGGGCAACTAGGGATGGGCAATAAATGCTGGCCCAGCCAGCGACGCCCACATCCCATAAAAGAATAAAAAAGACATGCAAGGAGTGCCATAATTTATAACTGCAAATTTCAAATGGGACACAAGGAGGAAAGGGAGGAACAACAGGACTATTTTTTCCCAACGTACAAAACTTTGAACAAAAATAAAGTAGAATTCCAAATGAGTTATCACTTTGGCCTGCAGAGGGTTCCTATGGTTTGTGGTTTGAGACCTACAGGAACAGTCAAATTATTTCTGACCATGGATATTTTTAACGCAAATCATCCTCTCCTACCCTGTTGCTAAGTAAATTACAACTCAAAATGAGTCATCAAAATAATATGCTGCAAAAGATCTAAACCATTTTGTATCTGACTGGATAGGAATTAATTTAAGCTTCCCCTGAAGCAGACACATGGCGGAACCCAATGTGCTTTGACTCCCCAAACATGAATTCAGTATAATTATAATTTTTTTAAAATGATGATTTGATGTCTTCTCCTTTGTTGTGAAAAAAAAAGTTTCTTTTAAAAGGAGCATCTTGCACTCTGTGCACTTTTAACTCAGTTTACACCACCTGCTACCCGACCAGATCAAACAAGAGACATGTCGCTGTTTGTGTCTGCAACTCTTCCACCCAAACAGGTAGCGACAGGTTTGCTCCTGCGATAATCTGGAGCCCCTTTTCATTTTATATTGCGAGGGTGTAGATTACTGCGGCAACATCCCTATAACCTTGTTTCCAACATTAGATATGGTGACGAAAGAATAAATTCATCAATCTCAAATGATTATTTCTGGTAAAGAAATACAAAATATTCATAATTGGAGCTCGCAATTTGGAGATTGTATTTGTGAAACTGTATTTAGATTTTCCTTCCTTGGTAATTGTAATTACTAGGTTATGCCCACTTTATAATGGAACGGTTTAATTAACAAAAAGTAACAAAGAACAAAGAAAATTACAGCACAGGAACAGGCCCTTCGGCCCTCCAAGCCTGCACCGACCATGCTGCCCGTCTGAACTAAAACTCTCTACCCTTCCGGGGACCGTCCCTCTATTCTCGTCCTATTCATGTATTTGTCAAGACACTCCTTAAAAGTCACTATCGTGTCCACTTCCACTACCTCCCCCGGCAGCAAGTTCCGAGCACCCACCACCCTCTGTGTAAAAAACTTGTCTCGTACATCTCCTTTAAACCTTGCCCCTCGCACCTTAAACCTGTGCCCCTTGTAATTGACTCTTCCACCCTGGGAAAAAGCTTCTGACTATCCACTCTGTCCATGCCTCTCATAATCTTGTAGACTTCTATCAAGTCACTCCTCAACCTCCGTCATTCCAGGGAGAACAAACCAAGTTTCTCCAACCTCTCCTCAAAGCTAATGCCCTCCAGACCAGGCAACATCCTGGTAAATCTTTTCTGTACCCTCTCCAAAGCTTTCACATCCTTTTGGTAGTGTGGTGACCAGAATTGAACACTATATTCCAAGTGCGGCCTAACTAATGTTCTATAAAACTGTAACACATCTTCATTGTTTAACAAGGAAGGCAGCCATCGGATATTTAATTTGGAGGGTTTGTGAAGCAGAGGATTTGCGTCCTTGCCTCTGGGCCAGAAGCTGCCAGTTCAAACCCCACTTCAGGACTTGATGGACAAGGACAGTGCGTTCATTATCCAGCCAAACAGGCTGACTTGTCAACTAGTAAATGCTTCCAACACATCCCAGCGGTAAGAGTGGGAGAGATTGGAGCCTGATGAAGGGAATTTAATCATCCTGATCACAATACTCAACATAGAGAACTAACATCTAATACTTTAACTTTAAACGAACTTTAAATAAGAAAAACTAATGAGGGCATTAAAAGACATTTGAAGTTATTCGTTAAATCTGCCAGTAACTTAGCCCAAGGTTTTCCTGTATCAGAGAATGAACTGAAATGCATGAAAAACTTAATTGCAAACAAAACTAGTTTTGGAAAATAAATTTGAAAAGCCTGCACCGACCATGCTGCCCATCTGAACTAAAACCCTCTACCCTTCCGGGGACCATCCCTCTATTCTCGTCCTATTCATGTATTTGTCAAGACACTCCTTAAAAGTCACTATCGTGTCCACTTCCACTACCTCCCCCAGCAGCAAGTTACCTTTGTGAAAAAATATTAAATAGAATTACTTCTAATTATTTTCTAAAAACATTCTGGCCACCAAGTACAGAATTCCCCACTTCAAAGTCTCTGTCATAAATATTCATCGCCCCAGACTACGACATGCATGTAAAATTGTGTGTAGTCACAGCAACTCAGAATCTTTGCTGACGACTCACAAATGTTTGTCTGAAAATAGCATAAACTGTTTCTCCATGGGGCTTGATTCCCACAATAAAGACAGCTGAAGAAAAGTAAAGTTTATTTATCAGTCACAAGTAAGGCTTACATTAACACTGCAATGAAATTACTGTGAAATTCCCCTAGTCGCCACAGTCCGGCGCCTGTTCGGGTCAATGCAAGCAACCAGCACGTCTTTCAAACTGTTGAAGGAAACCGGAGCACCCGGAGGAAACCCACGCAGACACGGGGAGAACGTGCAGACTCCACACAGACAGTGACCCAAGCCGGGAATTGAACCCGGGTCCCTGGCGCTGTGAGGCAGCAGTGCTTAACCACTCATATCCCATGAAGGAGACACAATAAAAAGCAAAGAAGGTCTTTTGATGTTCAAAGTGTCAGCGACATCCTTCCACAATGGTGTACAGATGTCAAGGGGGGAGCAGTAGTTAGGGAATGACTAATGTGACTCAGCAGAATTGTCAAAACCGTATCCACGAACGTTAACTGCAGTGACCACAATGTATCATCTGAATTTCTGCACTTTTCTCTCCAACCCGCGTCATCCTGACAACAATTCCAATAACTCTGTGGAATGATTCCGTTTTCTATTGTATTACTTTTCCCCTCATTGCTTCATTTATTTTTCATCCCTTTTTGTCCATTTGCACACAATTCCCCAAGATAAACTTGCTGACCTCCTCCCGACCTCACACAATGAGCTGCCGGACAGGAGCTAGAATCACTTCACTTCCTCTGTGGGCAGGCAGTGGCATAGTGGTATTGTCACTGGACTATTAATCCAGGGCAACGCTCTGGGCACCCGGGTTCGAATCCCGCCACGGCAGATGGTGAAATTTGAATTCAAATTTAAAAATCCGGAATTAAGAATCTACTGATGACCATGAAACCATTGTCGATTGTCGGAAAAACTCATCTGGTTCACTAATGTCCTTTAGGGAAGGAATTCTGCCGTCCTTACCTATCTAGGTTTTGATTTCATTTGATTTATTATGGGCGGCACGGTGGCACAGTGGTTAGCACTGCTGCCTCACAGCGCCAGGGACCCGGGTTCAATTCCGGCCTCGGATCACTGTCTGTGTGGAGTTTGCATGTTCTCCCCGTGTCTGCGTGGGTTTCCTCCGGGTGCTCCGGTTTCCTCCCACAGTCCAAAGATGTGCAGGTTAGGTTGATTGGCCATGCTAAATTGCCCCTTAATGCCTAGCTAGGGTAAATACGTGGTGTTATGGGAATAGAGCCTGTGTGGAACTGTGGTCAGTGCAGGCTCGATGGGCTGAATGGCCTCCTTCTGCGCTGTAGGGATTCTATGATTCTAATGTCCTTTAGGAAAGGAAATCTGCTGTCCTTGCCCGATCTGGCCTGCATGTGACTCCAGAGCCTCAGCAATGTGTTGACTTTTAACTGCCCTCTGAAATGGCCTCGCAATCCACTCAGTTCAAGGGACGATTACGGAAGAGCAACTAATGCTGTCCCAGCCAACGAAGCCCACATTCCATGAAAGAATTTTTAAAAAGCTTCACAATCAATTCTCCAATTTTGTAAGGCAGCATCTAAGTAGAACATAGAACATTACAGCACAGTACAGGCCCTTTGGCCCTCGATGTTGCGCCGACCAGTGAAACCAATCTAAAGCCCATCTAACCTACACTATTCCAATATCATCCACATGTTTATCCAATGACCATTTAAGTGCCCTTAATGTTGGCGAGTCCACTACTGCTGCAGACAGGGCATTCCATGCCCTTACTACTCTCTGAGTGAAGAACCTACCTCTCACATCTGTCCTATATCTATCACCCCTCAATTTAAAGCTATGTCCCCTTGTGCTAGCTATCACCATCCAAGGAAAAAGGCTCTCACTGTCCACCCTATCTAATCCTCTGGTTATCTTGTATGCCTCTATTAAGTCACCTCTTAACCTTATCTTTCTAACGAAAACAACCTCAAGTCCCTCAGCCTTTCCTCATACGACCTTCCCACCATACCAGGCAACATCCTGGTAAATCTCCTCTGCACCCTTTCCAGTGCATCCACATCCTTCCTATAATGCGGTGACCAGAACTGTACGCAATACTCCAAGTGCGGCCGCACCAGAGTTTTGTACAGCTGCAACATGACCTCATGGCTCCGAAACTCAATCCCTCTACCAATAAAAGCTAACACTCCGTACGCCTTCTTAACAACCCTATCAACCCGGGTGCCAACTTTCAGGGATCTATGCACATGGACACCGAGATCTCTCTGTTCATCCACACTACCAAGTATCTTACCATTAGCCCAGTACTCTGTATTCCTGTTACTCCTTCCAAAGCGAATGACCTCAGACTTTTCCACATTGAACTCCATTTGCCACCTCTCAGCCCAGCTCTGCAGCTTATCTCTGTCCCTCTGTAACCTGCAACAACCTTCCGCACTGTCCACAACTCCACCGACTTTAGTGTCATCCGCAAGTGGTACGGTTTCTCCCCTCAGCATACAATCAGAACTTGCCATGCTGTGAAACTGTGTCTGAATCCAAACTCAACTCAGTCAACATTCGTTAGTCATTAGCAGCATCAACAACCTTTGCTGACATGGAGTAACCATCTCCCAGCTCATTACACGTTGCTGCTTGAGGAGCTGGTAAATGTGAACTTCAGCCTAGGCACAGTCGCTGCCGAACCCAGAGAGAGCTGTCACTCCAATTAATTAGCTCACAAAATCAGGAGCAGAAAAACTGGTTCCCTTCAGAGATACGCGTCGTCGGGTGCAGAAGCGCTGTACACCTCCAGTTGGCTCATGTTCTATTTGTACTTCTTAATCTGTGCAGTGACTTTTTAGGAGTTAATAATGAAAAGCAGCTCCTAAGAATTGTAAAACGAGGATGGCAAATTGACATCAGCTGTTTTATAATTTAAAATCTGTGCCTTGCAACACTGCACAGTCCTTTTAAGGACAAAAGCTCCCTTTCACAACAAGGAGGCACCACCACAGTACTAAATCTCCTCCCGAGGTCCCCGCCATTACAGAAGCTGGACTTCAGTAAATTTGATTCACTCCACATGACATCAGGAAATGGCTGAGTGTATCTGATATAACAAAGGCTACGGGTTCCGAACAAAATTCCCAGCTGCAGTACTGAAGACTTGTGCTCCGGGACTAGCTGTGCCCCTAGCCACGCAGTTCCAGCACACCGGTAGCACTGGTATATACGTGACAAAGTGGCAAATTGTCTAGGTATGAAAGCAAAATACTGCGGATGCTGGGATCTGAAACCAAGAGAAAAGGCTGGAAAATCTCAGCAGGTCTGGCAGCATCTGTAAGGAGAGAAAAGAGCTGACGTTTCGAGTCCAGATGACCCTTTGTCAAAGCTAAAAGGCGTAGAAAGTGGGAGAGATTTATATTGCAGGGGGAGGGAATGAAAGATGAGTCATGGCCATAGAAACCAGGGGGAAAGACTGCGAATGGCTGTCCACAGAGAGAATAAAGGGTGAGAATGGCCAAACGGTAGAGAAGCTGTAAACTCTGACAGATGAAGATGTGGGAGGGAGGGGGTGGAATGGGACAGAGGTAGAATGTAGAAAAGGGGAAGCGGGGGGGAGAAAAGATAAGGGAAGGGGGATGAAGTAGGGGGAAAGAGTGGGGGGGGGGGGGGGGAAGAAAAATGAAGAAAGACAATAAAGAAATAAAAGGTAAATTGTCTCGGTATGTCCTGCCCCCGAAAGGCAGGACAAACTCAATCCGTCCAATTCCTGTCCTCCTCTCAATGATCAGAGAGATGGAAGGTGTCGTCAGCAGTGCTGCCAAATGGCACTTACTCACCGATGCTCAATCTGGGTTCTGCCAGGAACATTCAGCTGCAGGCCTCAGTACATCTTTGGTCCAAACATGAACGAAAGAGCTGAATTCCAGAGGTGAGATGACAATAATTGACATCAAGGCTGCATTTGACTAGGTGCAAAACAGGGAACCCTAGCAATCGTGAAGTCAGTGCAAATCGGGGGTTGACCCTGCAATGTCTGGAGTCATACCTAATATAAAGGAAGATGGCTGTGGCTATTGGAGGCCACGCATCTCAGCCCCAGGACATCCCTGCAGGAGATCCTCAAGATGGTGTGCCAAACTCAACCACCTCCAGCTGCTTCATCAGTGACCTTCCCTCCAGCACAAGGTCAGAAACGGGACATTTGCTTTTAATTGTACAATTTTCAGTTCATATCCACAACTCCTCCGGTAATGGAACAGTCCGTGCTTCCTTGTAGCAAGACCTGGACAACATGCAGGCTTACACTTACAGGCGGCGAGTAACATTCGCATTACACTAGTGCTGAGCAATGACCATCTCCAACAAGAGGGGCAGCATGGCGGCACAGTGGTTAGCACTGCTGTCTCACAGCGTGAGGGCCCTGGGTTCGATTCCCAGCTCGGGTCACTGTCTGTGTGGAGTTCGCACGTTTTCCTCGTGTCTGTGTGGGTTTCTTCCAGGTGCTCCGGTTTCCACCCACAGTCCAAAGATGTGAGGGCTCGATGGATTGGCCATGCTAAATTGCCCCTTAGTGTCAGCGGGACTAGCTAGGGTCCCGCTGACCCTTATGGGGATAGGGCCTGGATGGGATTGTGGTCAGTGCAGACTTGTTGGGCCGAACGGCCTCCTTCTGCACTGTAGGATCCTATAATTCTAAGAAGTCGTCAAATCATTGATATTCAATGGAATTACCATTGTCAAATCGCCAACAATCAACATCCTGGGGTTACCACTAACCAGAATCTGAACTGGACCAGCATATATACATATATATATATATGTATATATATACACATATACAATGGCTACAAGAGCAGGTCAGACACTGAGAATTCTGCAGCGGGTAACTTACCTCTTTAGCCTCCGAACAGTTTCACCGGCTAAGAGGCACTAGGCCGGAGTATGATGCAATTCTCCGCACTGCCTGGATAACTGCGACTCCAGCAACATTCAAAACGTACCTGCACCACCCAGGATAAAGCAGCCCACTTGATTGGCAACTCATCCACCCACCACCTTAAACAATCATTCTGTCTGCCACCATGCATGGGGGCGGCACGGTGATTAGCACTGCTGCCTCACAGCGCCAGGGAACCAGGTTCGATTCCCAGCTTGGGTCGCTGTCTGTGTGGAGTCTGCACATTCTCCCTGTGTCTGCGTGGGTTTCCTCTGGGTGCTCCGGTTTCCCCTCTCCGTCCGAAAGACGTGCTGGTTAGGGTGCATTGGCCGTGTTAAATTCTCTCTCAGTGTACCGAAACAGGTGCCGGAGTGCAGCGACTAGGGGATTTTCCCAGTAACTTCATTGCAGTGTTAATGTAAACCTACTTGTGGCTAATAAATAAACTTTAAAAACTTTCTCTGTGGATGTATCAAGGCTTCTGCAACAGCACATCCGAGCTCAACAACTCTACCACCTAGAAGGACACAAGGAACATCAGGCGGGTGAGAAGACTACTACCTCCAAATTCCCCTCCAAGGCACACACCATCCTGACTTAGGAAGATATTGCCATTCCTTCATCATTGCTGGATCAAAATCCTGGAACTCCTGACCCAACAGCCGGGTGGGTGTATCTTCACCACACAGGACTCCAGTGGTCTAAGAAGATGGCTGGCCACTATTATCTCAGCGGTATTCAGGGGTGGACAATGAATTAAAATGAATGCTGGGGTTGTCCATGACCCCCAAATTGAGTTGATAAAGAATATAGGATGATCGGGTGAGATGCGATCAGAAGTGATGTCTGATTGTGTAGAGTATTGTTACACATAGACCTGTTTGGCCACATGGTCTGTTCCTGGTCTGTAAAACTCAATGTCATTCTGTGGAAATATTTAACTTCCAAACCTCATCATTTCAATGTGCAACAAAACAGCCTCTGACTGAACAAAACCCACTGCATTTTCTAATTTCGAACTTTCTAAAGATATACGAGGCTCCACAATAACCACATGATATCAGAAACTGGAGAACAAAACCTTTCACCATATGTAGCAATTTTTAATGCCAATTTTCTCCATCACCCAACAAAGTGTTTATTCTTGTTTGATAACAACCGTCCGTGACTATTCTTCCCCTCCACTCCTTCACTAATCCCACAAGCAGCTTCGGAACAAGCCTGCACCATTGTGTCTTCTCCTCCAGCCCAAATTGCTGAAATACTTTGCTGTATTTTCTTCCTTAGCAACGCTGTTGTCAAGTGTGGTTGAGTCACGGAGAAGGGTGGGGAATGCGGCAGCCCAGCACACTGCATGGCTCACATATGTGGCCAGTTTGTTGGCATTGGCGGTGTGTTTGGAAAGATGGGTAAACACTCTGTAATGTGGGTCGATGCTGGGAGGGATTTTACTTGAACAGAAATTCTTTCTCACAGAGTCATGCCGGTGAATCACTGGAGCTTATTCTATTGTTTATTTCGCAGTTTGGAAAATAGTACAGACAACAAAGTTATGAGCGGGGGTGGAGAGGAGGCAAAGGTTTCTTTTTTGACAGATCAAATATGCATTTGCTACACACACTTAAGGGAGAGGAATGCATTTTATGCCCCACGTGATTTCGAAACAAAATGCTTTTGCAACCCTAAGTCTCGTCCTCCTATGCTGCCTAACCTAACCCGCTCATTCTTCACATCCAGAATAGATTTTAATTTCTTGAGGAGGATTTCTAGACGGCACGGTGGCAGTGGTCAGCACTGTTGCCTCACAGCGCCAGGGACCTGGGTTCAATTCCGGCCTCGGTCACTGTCTGTGTGGAGTTTGCGCGTTCTCCCCGTGTCTGCGTGGGTTTCCTCCGGGTGCTCCGGTTTCCTCCCACAGTCCGAAGGTGTGCAGGTTAGGTGGATTGGCCATGCTAGTGTCAGGGGGATTAGCAGGGTAAACGTGTGTGTTTATGGGTATAGGGCCTGGGTGGGTTTGTGGTCGGTACAGACTCGATGGCCTTCTTCTGTAGGGATTCTATGATTCTAGGTACATCCAGTAATTGGGGGGGGGGAAGGGGGGAAAATCACTGCCACAGAAGATGTAAGAAGTAATTTCAACTCATTAAAGCGATCACAGACATGGAAGCTTCAATTTATACTCAAATCAAAGCCATATTCAATACCACCAAGCAAGAACATTGAAAGCATGTTGTTTAAAAGATCAGCATTCACTAATGGGAAGCATGCTCGTTTCCGCATCCATTCTTACTACTGGGAGCTGAAGACAAACACACCTTATAGCAACACAGGAACAGGGAGGCCATTCTGTCCCTAAATTCTTTTGTTAATTTTAATTTTTCTTTGTAAGCTCTGCTGGCTCGCAGTATTTTTATTACCCATCTCTTATTGCCCTTGAGAAGGTGGTGGTGAGCTGCCTTAGAATCATAGAATCCTACAGTGCAGAAGGAGGCCATTTGGCCATCAAGACTGCAACAACCACAATCCCACCCAGGCCCTATCCCCATAACCTCATGAATTTACCCTAGCTAGTCCCCCTAACACTAAGGGGCAATTTGGCATGGCCAATTCACCTAACCCGCACATCTTTGGACTGTGGGAGGAAACCGGAGCACCCGGAGGAAACCCACGCAGACACGGGGAGAATGTGCAAACTCCACACACTCAGTGACCCGAGCCGGGAATTGATCCCAGGTCCCTGAAGCTGTGAGGCAGCAGTGCCAGCCACTGCAATCCATGCGGTGTAGGTACCCACTGTGCTGTTAGGGAGGGAGTGCCAGGATTTTGACCCAGCGACAGTGAAGGAGCAGTGATATATTTCCAATTCAAGGTGATGTGTGGCTTGGAGAGATTTCCCAGCTGGTGGCGTTCCCAGATATCTGCTGCCCTTGTCCTTCTAAATGGTAGAGGTCACAGTTTGTTCCACCATTGTATTAGATCATGGCTGATCTGTATTCTAACTTCATCAACCCGTGCCTTGGTTCCATACCCATTGAGAAACAAAAAGCTATCCATCTCAGATTTAGAATTATTCATTGAGATATAGAACATAGAACATAGAACAGTACAGCACAGAACAGGCCCTTCGGCCCACGATGTTGTGCCAAGCTTTATCTGAAACCAAGATCAAGCTATCCCACTCCCTATCATCCTGGTGTGCTCCATGTGCCTATCCAATAACCGTTTAAATGTTCCTAAAGTGTCTGACTCCACTATCATTGCAGGCAGTCCATTCCACACCCCAACCACTCTCTGCGTAAAGAACCTACCTCTGATATCCTTCCTATATCTCCCACCATGAACCCTATAGTTATGCCCGCTTGTAATAGCTCCATCCACCAGAGGAAATAGTCTTTGAACGTTCACTCTATCTATCCCCTTCATCATTTTATAAACCTCTATTAAGTCTCCCCTCAGCCTCCTCCGCTCCAGAGAGAACAGCCCTAGCTCCCTCAACCTTTCCTCATAAGACCGTCCCTCCAAACCAGGCAGCATCCTGGTAAATCTCCTCTGCACTCTTTCCAGCGCTTCCACATCCTTCTTATAGTGAGGTGACCAGAACTGCACACAATATTCCAAATGTGGTCTCACCAAAGTCCTGTACAGTTGCAGCATAACCCCACGGCTCTTAAACTCCAACCCCCTGTTAATAAAAGCTAACACACTATAGGCCTTCTTCACAGCTGTATCCACTTGAGTGGCAACCTTTAGAGATCTGTGGATATGGACCCCAAGATCTCTCTGTTCCTCCACAGTCTTCAGAACCCTACCTTTGACACTGTAATCCACATTTAAATTAGTCCTACCAAAATGAATCACCTCACATTTATCAGGGTTAAACTCCATTTGCCATTTTTCAGCCCAGCTTTGCATCCTATCTATGTCGCTTTGCAGCCTACAACAGCCCTCCACCTCATCCACTACTCCACCAATCTTGGTGTCATCAGCAAATTTACTGATCCAACCTTCAGCCCCCTCCTCTAAGTCATTAATAAAAATCACAAAGAGCAGAGGACCAAGCACTGATCCCTGCGGCACTCCACTAGCAACCTACCTCCAATCCGAAAATTTTCCATCCACCACCACCCTCTGTCTTCGATCAGACGTGATGTGGAGATTTGCTACCAAATAAACCTGTTGGACTTTAACCTGGTGTTGTGAGACTTCTTACTGTGTTCGATCAGACAGCCAGATATAACAACAACTTTCATTTTTATAGCACCAGAGCGCTGATTGACACAGATTTGAGTGTTGAGTTCACAGTCAAGGAGAGGAAAGGGAGGTTGGGGATGGGCAATAACTGCGGGATTAAGGGTAAGTTTTCTGAGGAATGGTAATAGTAGATTTGAATGCGAGAAGAACATGATCTGAAGGAGAACTGGGGCCAAGGGGCAAAGTTGGGGGTTAGAGTTTGGTGGGAATAGGATCATGGGAATTTCTTCAGCCAGAGTGAATCTGTGGAACTCAGTGCCAGAGAAGGCTGTGGAGGCCAGCTCATTGAGTGTCTTTAAGACAGAGATGGATAGGTTCTTGATTAAAATGGGGATCAAGGGTTACGGGGAAAAGGCAGGAGAATGGGGATGAGAATCATATCAGCCATGATTGAATGGCGGAGCAGACTCGATGGGCCGAATGGCCTAATTCTGCTCCTATATCTTATGGAGAAACGGTGGGTCTCATGGACAAAATCATCTCAAAGAGGGCATGAGGAGGAAGGAGAGGATTCCAGTTGGGGTTAAAGCAGGGGGTAGGTAGCCTTACAGACAGTTAGGGGGTGAAAGCATCAGAGGCAGTAGAATGAATGGTCTCCAACCTAGTGACGAAGAAATCCATGAACTCCTTGTTGTTGGAGATGAAGGTGAAGGAGGCAAGAGAAAGAGATTTAAGTAAATGGATTGTAGTGGAGAAGAGAAACCAGGGGTTTGCAGGGTGACTCTGGAGTGGTTTGCAGTATGACCCAATCGTGCATCCAGAGCTGGCAATCGATGGTTAAACCAGTTGTCTGCGTTGTTCAATCTGAGTGCTTTGTACCGAGAGTGAGTAGAAATGAGGACTATATCCAGGAGGGGTCAACCAGGGTGAGACAGTAATGGCTCGAATGAGAACTAGGGTATCAAAGAGGGAAGTGGGGTTGTGATGGAGCAGATTGCTGGCTGCAGAAATGTGGTGAATGGAGGGGCAAAGGCTTGATAGTTGGAGATTTGAAAGTGCATTTGTGGGTGACTTGAGGGGAATTTTTTTCCTAGGGCTGGATACAGAAGGAAGTGGGCTTAGGAGGCTGAAGATGGATCTGGTTACAAGGAGCTGAGGTGGCCTTATCTCTGCCTGGCTCAATGGAAGTAGAGAGGCCACGTGAGAGGGTGGAGTTGAGGGGGTGGTCATGAATATGGGTAGAGGAGCTTAGATGCAAGAAGAAATTAAGGGAGGATAGGAGAACTCAAACATAACGAATTGAGATGGAACTGGAAATCATCTCAGATAATCAGTTGTTCATTGCAGAGGCTGAGGGTGATGTAGTGAAGGTATCTCTGTAGGAAACAAAGCATGGTACCCTGATTGAATTTTTTTGAATTTTATTTATTAGTGTCACAAGTAGGCTTACATTAACACTGCAATGAAGTTACAGTGAAATTCCCCTTGTCGCCACACTCCGGCACCTGTTTGGGTACACTGAGGGAGAATTTAGCATGGTCGATGAACCTAACCAGCGCGTTTCGGACCGTGGGAGGAAACCGGAGCACCCGGAGGAAACCCATGCAGACACGGGGAGAACATGCAAACTCCGCACAGACAGTGACCCGAGCCGGGAATCGAACCCGGGTCCCTGGCGCTGCGAGGCAGCAGTGCTAGCCACTGTGCCGAGAACGAGAATTTTAAACTGAGAATGGAGAGGCGAGATGTTCGAAAGGAGGTGGTCTCCAAAGAGCAGAGGGCAGATCAAGGTGCGATTTGGGCGTGGCAAGCAGTGAAAGGTATGGTTAGTAGAGGCAGCTTCATCAAGGGAGAAGGTGTCATCACCATCAGCCAGGTACCGCCAAGAGCATGGTGTCAACACAATAAACCCATGGATAGCAGAAGCCGTGTTGACAAGTGAATGTTCATTCTGAAGGGAAATGCCAGTGGGGCGGTGAAAGCCTATCCACTGGCAAAGCAGCTTGGGACGCCTGGGGTCACTGCTGTAAAGGAGGCAACAAAGGATGCCTTGATAGGCCCTCCGAAGAGGAAAGCTGGAGGCTTATCGAAGAGGAATCAAGCCTGTGACGGCTGCAAGAGAGTGGGGAGGTGGAGGGGAAATGAAGGGTTGAGGTAGGGATTTGGGAGGACAGCATACGCGAAAATGGAGAAATGAAAGGCTTGACAAGGAAAGAGAGGCCTAAGAGGAGTATAGAGAAAAGAGTAAGAGGAGGGGAGAAAAAGAGGAAATTGAAGTTGTGCATGCAAGTCCGGAGCAGCAGGAGATAAGCCTCTTCTACTGCTTTGCAAATGTTTACAGGAAATAGAATTTACCTTTCAATCGAAGGTTCAAAGCTTACGAAGAACAACAATTTACACAGAAACATGCAGGTCCTAAGGAAAGCACGTTCTTTCAAAATCAGATCTATTATTCTCCACATGTTGGGAGTTATAAAATGAAGAAATCAAAGAGTGACTCTGTACCTGGTTTGTGTCATCACTCGCTATCCCGTGAGCTAAGTGTGCACTGAAAGTGCTCTTGCCAACACCTCCTTTTCCAGATAAGACCAGGATTTTATGCTTAACAGATGCCATCTTCTCCTTAATCTCCTGAATGGCTGCAGAGTGAAGACAAATAGAGGAATCTCACATTCCGGACAATACTCACATTAATTGCTTTGTGACGAGTAAAATTACTCTTGAAAATCTACCTGGATCCGGAGCTTTTGCAGCACCTGAAGCACATAGAGCTTGATTTGGACAACCCTGACAGGCTGAAACCTTCCCGGCGTTATCGCTGTCTGTTCCCGGACAATCTAGAACAAAAATAGAAGAAAATAGAGTTCAGATTAATGAGGGGGGAAATCGCAGAGAGACTTATAAAATTCTAACAGGACTAGACAGGGTAGATGCAGGGAGGATGTTCCCGATGGTGGGGGAGTCCAGAACCAGGGGTCACAGTCTGAGGATTCGGGGTAGACCATTTAGGACAGAGGTGAGGAGACATTTCTTCACCCAAAGCATGGTGAGCCTGTGGAATTCATTACCACAGGAAGTAATTGATGCCAAAACATTGACTATATTCAAGAGGCGGCTGGATATAGCACTTGGGATGAATGGGATCAAAGGTTATGGGGAGAAAGCAGGATTAGGCTGTTGAGTTGGACAATCAGCCATGATCGTGATAAATGGCAGAGCAGGCACGGAGGGCCAAATGGCCTCCTCCTACTCCTATCTTCTGTGTTTCTATCTACGGCCACTGATGTACAACAGATAATAACACCTAATATCCCACTGTAACTATCAGAGCACAGGGCAGGTGCAGTGCATTGACAGAAAAGATTATAGTTACATTGGGCAGGATTTTCCGCTGCCTCCTCCCAAAACAGCATGTTTTCCGGGAGCAGCCCACCCCACCATTGGTCGGATCATCCGGTCTACGGGGTTTTGCGTGTACCCCATCCTCCGCCACTGGGGATCCCACCCTGGGACCGGAGGATCCCGCCGGCAGGAAGCACCGAAAAATTCCGCCCATTACCTACCAGATACAAGGAGAAGCCAGCATGTGTAAGACTTCCTCGGATGTTTTATTATTTTGAAAATGGAAGTGGGCCGCCGTGCTTGGTGGGGTGGCATCATGCTGGGGGTGAAGAAAATGGTGGAGGATAATCCATTCAAGGTAGAGACTGGTGGGGGTGAAAGGTGAAGGCAAGGGGAACCCTATCAGGGGTGTGGTGGGGGGGTGGTAAATAGGGAACTAAAGAGTGGAAAATGGAATGGACACGATCAAGGGCCCTGTCAACCATGGAATTGTGGAATCCTTGATTGAGTAGAAAGGATGACATCGGAAGCATTGGTACGGGAACTGCAGGATGCCTGGCTGAGCGCCAAGGCAGATGAAATACAGGGATACGCAGACATAAACAACTTGAAACGGTTCTATAAAGCCCTCAACACTCTCGACGGACCTCAATCTCTCAGGAGTTCCCCCCTCCTGAGTACAGATGGTACAACTCTCATTACAGAGGGCTCAGATCCTGCAGAGATGGGCTGAACACTTTGAAGCCGTCCTCAACCAACCGTCATCTATTAACGATGAGGCGATAGACAGGATTCCCCAGGTCAATATCAACAGCGCCATGGATGACCCACCGGTAGTAGCCGAAGTCACAAAAGCTGTTAGCCAGCCATCTAGTGGCAAAGCCCCAGGGACAGACGCCATACCCGCAGAGATCTACAAAGCTGCTGGTCCTGTACTTATCGAGAAGCTCACCCAGTTGTTCCAGTCCTTTTGGAAGCAAAGATCCATTCCTCAGGAACTTAAAGTTGCTTCCATCGTACACCTCTACAAGAGGAAGGGCAATCGGCAAGTATGCGACAACCATCGAGGAATCTCACTGCTCTCCATCGCAGGAAAAACCCTCGCAATCGTCTGGTCACTCATCTGGAGCTGGGCCTGCCTCCAGAGTCACAGTGTGGCTTCCGCAAAGGTCACGGGACTATTGACATGATTTTTGCCGCGCGCCAACTTCAGGAGAAGTGTCAGGAGCAGAATCGCGAGCTCTACACAATCTTTGTTGACCTCGCGAAAGCCTTCAACACTGTCAGCCGACAAGGCCTGTGGAGGATCATGTCAAAGTTCGGCTGCCCCCCCAAATTCATTCAGATGGAAGGCCAGTTCCATGATGGCCAGAGTACTGGACGGCGGAGAATCCTCTGAGGCATTCCCAGTCACCAATGGTGTCAAACAGGGCTGTGTGCTCGCACCCACACTGTTCAGCACGATGTTTACTGCCATGCTGAATGATGCCTTTCAGGGCAGTGTTGCTGGAATCAGCCTTAAGTACAGAGTGGATGAGAAGCTCTTCAACCTGAGAAGACTTCAAGCTATTACCAAAGTGAAGGAGACTGTTCTGAGAGACTTCCTCTTTGCCGATGACTGCGCCCTGTATACTGGCTCAGAGCCAGAGATGCAAGCCGGTATGGACAAATTTTCCACCGATTGTGACAACTTTGGACTCACTATCAAGATTAAAAAGACCGAAGTCATGCACCAGCCTGCTCCTCATGCACCGTACACAGAGCCTATAATCACAATCAAAGGGCGGAAACTACAGGCAGTGGACCAGTTCACTTAACTTGGCAGCACCCTTTCCCGAGCAGTGACTATTGATACAGAAGTTAACTGCAGAATAGCAAAGGCAAGTTCTGCTTTCGGTAGACTGCGTTCCACTGTATGGGAACGTTGAGGAATCGGCCCACCAACCAAACTGAAGGTCTACAGCGCCGTGGTACTCACTACCCTCCTGTGTGCCTGTGAAACATGGACTGTGTATTGAAGGCATGCAAGACAGCTCAATCATTTCCACATGACTTGTCTTTGCAGTATATTACGCATCAGATGGCAAGACAAAGTACCAGACACTGAAGTTCTCTCTAGAGCAAGTCTACCATCAGTCCACACACTGCTGATGAGAGCACAGGCCCGGTGGGCAGGTCAAATCATCCGTATGTCGGACGAGCGCATACCCAAGCAGCTCCTTTTTGGGGAACTCTCTGCTGGAAGACGCACGCATGAAGGGCAGAAGAAATGTCACAAGGCCTCCCTGAAGTCGCTTGACATAGACACGACCACCTGGGAAACGCTGGCACAAAACCGCCCTACCTGGCACTGCCTCATTCACAAGGGTTGTCAAGCTTACGAAGTAAGGTGCAATGCTGAAGCACAACTTAAGCGCGAGCTGCGCAAGTCCAGAGCCACCAGCGCAACAACTACAGCGCATACACAAGCCTGCCCAATATGTGCCAGTACATTCCGTGCCCGAATTGGTCTGATCAGTCATCTCCGACACACCGCATCCAGCCTCATAATGACTAATGCTGTCGAGGTCCTCATCGACGACGATGGACGAACAACAACAACAACGGGAACTGGCATCATCAAAACAGATGCAACAGAGACAGAGAAACTGGGAGAATGGAAGAGAGTCCTTACAGGAAGTGGGAAGAAGGAATTATATTCATAAAAGCTACGGGAGTCAGTAGGCTTATTGTGAATATTGTTCGATAGCCTGTCCCAAGAAATGGAGATAGAGAAATCGTAAATTTGATGGTGGACTACGCGATGAAAATTAAAAGCGACATTGATTGAATTTTCTAGTCCAGGGAGCGGTGGGACAAGATATGGTGTGGACAGGGATTAAATAGGCCACTGTTCTAAGCAGAAGCAAAGGGCCCCAGCCATTCTGGGGAGGGTGGAAAGGAGATATATCAATCAATCTCCCACTGCATTCCCCACAGTCAGAAATAGGCTGAGCCTTCAGGTGAAGCAACAATAGAAGGCAGAGAATATCTGGGCCAGAACATGCAAATATAACTCAATATTCATTTTAATTCATATATTGAGGCCTTAGGTGCATTGGCCATGCTAAATTCTCCCTCAGTATCCGAACAGGCATCGGAGCGTGGCAACTAGAGGACTATGGACAGCGCCAGGGACCTGGGTTCAATTCTGGCCTGGGGTCACTGTCTGTGTGGAGTTTGCACATTCTCCCCGTGTCTGCATGGGTTTCCTCCGGGGGCTCCGGTTTCCTCCCACAATCCAAAGATGTGCAGGTTAGGTTGATTGGCCATGCTAAATTGCCCCTTAGTGTCAGGGGGATTAGCAGGATAAATATGTGGGGTTGCGGAAATAGGGCCTGGGTGGGATTGTGGTCGGTGCAGACACGATGGGCCAAATGGCTTCCTTCTGCACTGTAGGGATTCTATGATTTTGAGAGTGACTTCATTGCAGTGTTAATGTGTGCCTACTTGTAACATTAATAAATAAACTTTAAAAAACTTATTCCTATATTCACATTTATATTGCCACGGCAGATTTGTCACATTATAGTCGCACCTTTCCTCCAACTAGTGGCATTAAAGCATCTCTAAAGAATGAAGTGAGCCAGGAAGAATGTACGCATTCCATGCAGAGTTTACACAGGTATTTCCTTTAGGAATGTGGATACAGGGGTTTATAATAAAAATGGTTCACTAAAAGTCTACAAATGCACATTATTAATATACTAGCTTATTTGGCACACGTCTTGGCAAGTCCAAGTTCCTCCTTTCTCAACACCTATCAGCTCCATCAACTCCACTTGCCCCCACTCAATCACACCTTACGCTCTCAATAGTCTGCGATCTCTCTCTCTCAGCTTTTTGTAACTGCCCTCGTTTCCTTGTTCAACATTTCCCTCCTCACCAACCCTCATCTCTGGTGTTCTCTCAGCCGCTCCTTCACTCAATCCCATTTCACCTGGTTGCTCTCAACTCTTTCTCATTCTTTTTCCAGCTGCCAACTCCTTTTCTCTCCCGAATATCTGAGTCTAATCCCCTCCCCACTTATTCATCGCTCCTTTTTTCCGATATGTTTTTTTAATTCATTCGTGGGACATGTGCGTTGCTGGCTTTCCAGCATTTATTGCCTATCCCTAGTAGCCTGAGGGCAGTTGAGAGTCAACCACATTGCTGTGGCTCTGGATTCACTTGTAGCTCGGAAAAGCAGCCAGCATAATTAAGGACCCCACGCACCCCGGACATTCTCTCTTCTACCTTCTTCCGTTGGGAAAAAGATACAAAAGTCTGAGGTCACGTACCAACCGACTCAAGAACAGCTTCTTCCCTAGTGCTGTCAGACTTTTGAATGGACCTACCTCGCACTAAGTTGATCTTTCTCTACGCCCTAGCTATGACTGTAACACTCCTTTCCTTCTCTATGAATGGTATGCTTTGTCTGTATAGCATGCTGGAAAAAATACTTTTCACTGTATACTAATACATGTGACAATAATAAATCAAATCAAAGCCCAGACCAGGTAAGGACGGCAGATTTCCTTCCCTAGAGGACATTAGTGAACAAGATGGGTTTTTCTGACAATCGACAATGGTTTCATGGTCATCAGTAGATTCTTAATTCCAGATTTTTAAATTTGAATTCAAATTCCACCATCTGCCGTGGCGGGATTCGAACCCGGGTCCCTGGAACATTAGCTGAGTTTCTGGATTAATAGTCTAGCGATAGTACCACTAGGCCATTGCCTCCTCTTAATGTGTGTCACATGCTGCTTTCAAATCTCAACAACTTCCAACAATTCGAAATCGGAATCAGGAAACTGCTTTTCCATTCAAGACTTTCTGTGCATGGATCACTAACAGAAGTTCAAACCTCTGTGTTGCAGGGATAATCCCTTAGCAAAGTCAACTTCTGTCAAAATACAGCTGGAGATAACTATTTGGCACCAAAATTCAACTGGGTTCTGTCAATACCGGACATTGAACAAAGATTCACATATTTTGCTTTCTCAGCTTAACAAACTTTCTGAAGTTTTCTTTGCAACAGAAACAAAAGTTGCAATAGGCGTGTCATTAACACACCACCCATTTTTCCTGAGAATCATAGAATCCCTACAGGAGGAGGCCATTTGGCCCATAGGGCACTGACCACAATCCCAGCCAGGCCCTATTCCCATGGCCCCTGCTATTCCCTTGACATTAGGGTCAATTTAGCACGGCCAATCCACCTAATCCGCACATCTTTGGACTGTGAGAAGAAACCAGAGCACCCAAAGGAAACCCACGCAGGCACAGGGAGAACATGCAGACTCCACACAGACAGTGAACCGAGGCCGGAATTGATCCCGGGTCCCTGGCGCCGTGAGCCAGCAGTACTAACCACTGTGCCACCCCGAGACACGTTCTTTTAAAAAGTTCAAAATAGATTAGACCTCAATTACGCTTATGAAATGTGCCCTGTTGCTTTTCAAATTATTACAGACAGTGCTAGAAACTGAAGGCAAATATCAGATCAGTACAATGACCTGGGAAGAGCCTGGGAACATTCATGTCCTGCACATGTCCAAACAGCACAACCCCAATTCACTCAGTGAATCCACACCCTAAGCAGAAACATCAACTCCATCTTCACACTTCTTGGGAGAGACTGAAATCTTCAAACCAAGACTGCAATGGAGGTATCAAAACTCCAACTCAACAAATACATCTAATCATCTTTTGCTCTGAAACACGTCATTGCTATTTTGATTAAGCCCTCATTAGAAACTTCAGTTGCAAAATGAGCAATTTGTAGAAATCTGTGAGCCGGTTGTAAAGGAAGAGGAGTTTCTGAAGGCAGGGCCCATGTTAAATGTAGACATAGGAACTTATAATTTGCAGCAATATGAAAACAATAAATTATGTGCTACAGACATGAAGTACACAGCTATACAAGATTATAGATATATCTCGTGGCAGAAAGCACTACGAATATGAGGATTTGTTGTCTTATCCCATGTACAATGTGTTATCTGACATTGAGTTATGGGGCAGAATTTTACGTTCCTCCCCAAGGCAGGTTCTGAGGTAGGGGGGCAAAGCATAAATGTGAACAGGATTCCCCCAGGAACCTGCCTGCCCAAGGGGAGAGACGACCTCTGTGAGAGCATCAATCGCTCACCATCTTTAAATTTCCACCCATGGTGACTCATCAAGGGAAATGTTATTGTGCATTATTGTACCTGTTGTATGAGTTAAATAACTGCGTATATTTGCATGGAAAGTGTAAATCAACTACTTTATTATTTCAATAATCCACCTTACCATGTAACTGATGTTAATTCATTTACTAATAAAAAGTGTTGGGAGGTGTCCAAGCATGCAGGTCAGTATGAAATAGGGTATGTCACGGTCAAGATGTGATGGAAAATATTTATATATATCTTCATCAACTGGAATACTTTATAAAGACTTTTTTTGTGTGCTGGTCAGAATGTAAAATTGTTGAGCTGACAAAATGTCATAGAATCATAGAACCCTACAGTGCAGGTGGAAGCTTTTTGGCCCATCGAGCCTGCACCGACAACGATCCCACCAAAGTCCTATCCCCATAACTCCATGAATTTACCCCGCTAATCCTCCTGACAACAAGGGGTAATTTAGCACGGCCATTCCACCTATCCTGCACATCTTTGGAGTGTGGGAGGAACCGGAGCACCTGGAGAAACCCATGCAGATGCGGGGAGAACGTGCAAACTCCACACAGACAAGGTGTGTCTCAGACTGATCGCTCAAGGCTGGAATTGAACCTGTGTCCCTGGCGCTGAGAGGCAGCAGTGCTAACCAGTGTGCCATCCAGGGCAAGGGGCAATGTCTCCAGCTGGTTGCCTGATACCTTGCAGAAGTTTCAAAGTAACAATGGCCGTGGGGCCAATGAGTCTGTTTCAGTCACCTCTGAACAAAGACAAGCCTTTGCAAGTCTTAATTTCCCATAATGGTGCTAATGGCTGAAGTAAGAAGTCTCACAACATCAGGTTAAAGTCCAACAGGTTTATTTGGAATCGCGAGCTTTCGGAGCGCTGCTCCTTCATCAGGTGAGTCAATCAGGTGAATCAGAACATGTGACTCACCTGAAGAAGGGGCAGCGCTCCGAAAGCTCGTGATTCCAAATAAACCTGTTGGACTTTAACCTGGTGTTGTGAGACTTCTTACTGTGCCCACCCCAGTACAACACCAGCATCTCCACATCATGGCTAAGGCCTAGGTCCTTACACAATGGTTTTGACAAAGAGTTAGTTATCCTGCCACCTGTGTCCCCAAAAACAAAAGGAATCCTGACTCCAATCAAACACTGATACATTCCTGAGGCTGAAGTATCTCCTGTGTCCAACATTGAGGAGGTATTTCACATGGCCTCCTCAAAGCTGCACTGCAATAGTCAGTTGGAATTAACGAAGGCAACACCTCCTGTTTGATCCCCAACATGAACAGAACTCCAGGCAACAGCCTGTGTGCTGTCTACCATCAAGCCGGTGACAGCAGAAAGAACTCTGGCCCTCACCAAACCTGCCAACTGCTGGAACCTTGGAACTTGTGACTCCAGAGTAACTCACTCTATGTGCCTTCTCTCATTGCGCAGATTTTGCTCTGGCAAGATGGAGCATGCATCCGTGTGTGTAAAAATAAACCAATCATAGCATCCCTATAGTGAAGAAAGAAGCTATTTGACCCATCACATCTGCACTGACTCTCCAAAAGAGCATCCCACCCATCTACCCTCTACCCTATCCCCATAACCCTGAGAATTTATCACGGTTAATCCACATAACCTACACATCTTTGGACACTGAGGGGCAATTTAGCATGGCCAATTCGCCTAACCTGCACACCTTTGTACTGTTTGATTTGATTTGTCACATGAATTAGTATAGTGAAAAGTATTGTTTCTTGCATGCTACAGAGACCATTCGTAGAGAAGGAAAGGAGAGAGTGCAGAATGTAGTGTTATAGTCATAGCTAGGATGCAGAGAAAGATCAACACCACCAATAATGAAAGGGGAAATTCCTTTATGGACGGGTAGAGGTGGGGAAATCAGGGCAGTTTAAACTGACCTCCCTCCTGTCCGTGTCAGATATTACATTGTATCGTTCGACCACGTCATTCTGTGTTGGTGCTGATCCTCAATATGATTAGTGGTCATGATCTTAACATGTTTATTTTGCTTAGAGTTGTCAGGTGAAAAGAAAAAATGGCAGATCAAAAGTTTTCAAGAAGTGTTCAAGTATCTGTTAATGCCCCTCCCACTCCTTCCTTAAACCTATTTTTAAATGTCAACATTTAATCACTAATTCTGCTAGTGCTTGCCACCACCTCAGAGCCCTTTGTGTAAAAATATTTCTTCAGACTGTCAGAAATCCTCCATGGTCATCCTCAACACCGGTGCTCCACAAGGCTGTGTTCTCAGCTCCCGACTATACTCCTTATACACCTATGACTGTGTGGCCAAATTCCACTCCAATTCGATTTTCAAGTTTGCTGACGACACCACCATAGTGGGTCGGATCTCAAACAATGACGAGACAGAGAACAGGAATGAGATAGAGAATCTGGTGAACTGGTGCGGCAACAATAATCTCTCCCTCAATGTCAACAAAATGAAGGAGATAGTCATCGACTTCAGGAAGGGTAGTGGAGAACATGCTCCTGTCTACATCAACGGGGATGAAGTAGAAATGGTCAAGAGCCTCAAGTTTTTAGGTGTCCAGGTCACCAGCAGCCTGTCCTAGTCCCTCCATGTGGACGCTATAGTTAAGAAAGCTCACCCCCTCTACTTTCTCGGGAGACTAAGGAAATTTGGTATGTCTGCTACAATTCTCACCAACTTTTACAGATGCACCATAGAAAGCAATCTTTCTGATTGTATCACAGCTTGGTACGGCTCCTACTCTGCCCAAGACCGCAAGAAACTACAAAGGATCGTGAATGAACCCCAGTCCATCACACAAACCAGCCTCCCATCCACTGACACTGTCTACACTTTCTGCTGCCTCGGAAAAGCAGCCAGCATAATTAAGGACCCCACGTACCCCGAACATTCTCTCTTCCACCTTCTTCCGTCGGGAAAAAGATACACAAGTCTGAGGTCACGTGCCAACCGACTCAAGAACAGCTTCTTCCCTGCTGCCATCAGACTTTTGAATGGACCTACCTTGCATTAAGTTGCTCTTTCTCTACACCCTAGCTATGACTGTAACATTACATTCTGCACTCTCTCCTTTCCTTCTCTATGAACGGTATGCTTTGTCTGTATAGTGCGCAAGAAACAATACTTTTCACTGTATACCAATACATGTGACAATAATAAAATCAAATTATATCTACATCCGCTGGTTCTAGAATCCCGCAATTACTAAAAAACAGTCCTTCTCCACTCACTCTGTCTCGTCCCTCTATCATTTTAAACACTTCTACCAAATTAACCCTTAATTTTCTTTACATTAACAAGAACAGCATCGGCTTTCACATTCTTCTTCATGTTTGCATTTCCACATACCCAATGCTTTCTGAGGGAAATGCCCACCGTAGCCTCTCTGTGATTTCCCCAAAGATTCTCAGCAAATTTGCCCTCTCTCCCAATGTTAGTAGATCCTGCAAAAAAATTCCAGGATCCGGATTTGCAAGTTTGCCAAGAACTAAGTACTTCCTCCTTGGGCCATACTCTATCTGCGTCCTAAGGTTGGTTGAAATCCACCCATTAGGTTTTTAGACAAATTGAGAGATTAAGTATGCAAACAGTTTAAGTAGTATGACTTACTAAAGGAGGTTCAGCATGCATTCATCAAAGGTCAAGCTTTATTAGCCTGGAGTTCTCACAAATATATTACCCCTGTCGGTAATAAGTTAACATCATAAACTATGATCTTCTGAAAGCTTTGGACAGTAGGACATCAGTGTAACTAATGGCTTAGAACAATCGCCTTAGAATGTGGCCATAATAGGATTCTTTGAGTGACTGGAATCAGTTGAGACCCATTGAACTGAGCTGATTACACTAGTTATCCACAGTCGAATTCCTCATCTCTGGGCATGTTCTCAATTATTCAGTTGTATTTCCATCAAAGACGAGGTTTGTACTGCCCAATGTTCTTGCCTCAAAGTTACACAGAAGGACATTATTCAATTTTTGTTATTTTACTGAAGTGGTTCCCTTTCATCAGCGATCCGAGAATTGGTATCCTGGTAGCTTTATTGCAGCATTAAGTCGATGTATGGAAAATCACAATGGCGTACAGGACTTATTAACATTCAGACGCAGCAATTTCTCCAAGTGGGCAGTTGTGATGTTAAACGCCAGTGCAAACAAGCTTCTGTTTCACACAGTGCACATAAATCAGTTATTAAAGCAGAGATTAACTCCGAGCAACACAAGAGAGAGAATCTCTCCAGGAATACTTGAATCTAGACTCGGGCTGCCTTGCATAGAAAGTACAGTTTCAGTGTAAATGTGAAACTGTTGCACTGACTCGACAGTTCACAGAATCCCTACAGTACAGGAGGAGGCAATTCGGCCCATCGAGCCAGCACCGACAACAATCCCATCCTATCTCCATAACTCCACATATTAGCACTGCTAATCCACCCACCACCCCCCTCCCCTCCCCCCGAAACTAGGGTCAATTTAGCATGGCCAATCAGCCTAACCTGCACATCTTTGGACTGTGGGAGGAAACCGGAGCACCCGGAGGAAACCCACGCAGACATGGGGACAACGTGCAGACTCCACACAGACAGTGACCCAAGCCAGGAATTGAACCCAGGTCCCTGGTGCTGTGAGGCAGCAGTGGTCACCACAGTGCCGCCCTGTTGCAGTATAAATACACCCTCTTTACACACAGATGCAAGAATGAGACAAGCTTTGTAAACATATAGAGGGAGGCCACTAATCCTATATATTTATAGATTTATTTGGTTAATTTCAAACATTCTTTTCAAACATAATTTTCTAACCAAAAGGAATATTTTATCTAATTTTACTCTTTATCAAGTGGGGGATTCAAACACAGACAATCAAGCCCTATCCTAAGCCATTTTTCTCCCCTCCAGAACCGCTGCTGGACCCAGTCATGCCCCATGGTATCTACATTTGCTTCTGTTGCATTGAGTCACGATCAAGAATCCCAGTTCATAGAATCCCTACAGTGCAGAAGGGGGCCATTTGGCCCATCAAGCCTTATGCCCACAGCCCCATGTATAATCTCCCTGATACAAAGGGGCAATTTAGCATGGCCAGTCCACCTACCACGCACATCTTTGGAGTGTGCGAGGAAACCGGAGCATCTGGGGGAAACCCACAGAGACTCATGGAGAACATGCAGACTCCATGCAGTCACTTGCGGCTGGAATTAACCCGGGTCCCTGGCGCTGTGAAACAGCAGTGCTAACCACTGTACCACCGCACTGCACACAAATGCTTATTTAGGGATAGAATTAACAATTTTAGCTTAAAACAGATAAAGATCCTTAAAAACTTGCATTTATATAGCCTCTCATTTAACAAAACATCCCACAGTGCGTTGTAGGACATTTGGCACAGGGCTACAAGGTAAATGGGACCAGGTTTGATATAGGATTTGAGCAGAATAGTTTTGGATTGCCTCAAGTTTGTCAAGTATGGAAAATGAGATACCAGCCAGAGAGTGCTGTGATCAAGTCTAGTAATCGAATCATTAACCAGTCACCATTTTGGTGACCATCCCCAGGATTTGTGACTGACCCTCACTCTCTGACCATCCCAGGGTCAGTCACTGACCCTCACTGTGACCATCCTCAAGGTTAATCACTGACCCTCACTATGACCATCCCCAGGGTCACTCACCGACCCTCACTGTGACCATCCCCAGGGTTACTCACCGACCCTCACTGTGACCATCCTCAAGGTTAATCACTGACCCTCACTATGACCATCCCCAGAGTTACTCACTGACCCTCACTATGACCATCCCCAGGGTCACTCACCGACCCTCACTGTGACCATCCTCAAGGTTAATCACTGACCCTCACTATGACCATCCTCAGTGTCATTCACTGACCCTCACTGTGACCATCCCCAGGGTCAGTCACTGACCCTCACTGTGACCATCCCCAGGGTCAGTCACTGACCCTCACTGTGACCATCCCCAGGATCACTCACTGACCCTCAGTGACCATCCCCAGGGTCAGTCACTGACCCTCACTGTGACCATCCCCAGGATCACTCACTGACCCTCACTCTGTGACCATCCCCAGGATCACTCACTGACCCTCACTCTGTGACCATCCCCAGGATCACTCACTGACCCTCACTCTGTGACCTCTCCCAGGGTCAGTCACTGACCCTCACTCTGTGACCATCCTCACTGACCCTCACTCTGTGACCATCCCCAGGGTCACTCACTGACCCTCAGTGGCCTTTCCCAGGGTCACTCACTGACCCTCACTGTGACCAACCCCAGGGTCAATGACTGACCCTCACTGTGATCTTTCCTAGGGTCATTCACTGACCCTCAGTGGCCTTTCCCAGGGTCCCTCACTGACCCTCACTCTGTGACTCGGGGGAAGGATTCTGGGGGTGGCTCTATTTCCGGTCCGCTCCGCTGTGCTCCAGCTCTGTGGCTGCAGTGACATTAATGAATAAATTGCCGCTCGCTCCGCTCGCTGAGCCCACACTCACGTGCCGGTGCGTTATTAGGAACGTCCGCCATTGTCGTCTAGTCCCGGAGCCGCACTTCCGGTGTCCTAGTGCAGCGGCGAATTGTACCGCCCGCCGCTAGCGCCACCGACAAAGGTTCCGCCCAACAACAGCTCAGTTTGTGCTGAACCCATTGTCACTGCCCCAATACAACTGATCACCAGCATCTGTAACTGTGCTTCTCGTGTCTTGTTCAAAGACTGCAAATGCGTTGGAGCTTTCGGAACTCTTAGATTCATGAAATCCAAAGCTTTGTGAAGTTTAAGTGTAGTTAGATTTTTTAAGAAATTATTTATTAGTCACAAGTAGGCTTACATTAACACTGTAATGAAGTTACTGTGAAAGTCCCCTAGTTGCCACATTCCGGCACCTGTTCGGGTACACTGAGGGAGAATTTAGCATGGCCAATGCACCTAACCAGCATGTCTTTCGGACTGTGGGAGGAAACTGAAGCACCCGGAGGAAACCCTCGCAGACACGGGGAGAATGTGCAGACTCCGCACAGACAGTGACCCAAGCCGGGAATCGAACCCGGGTCCCTAGCGCTATGAGACAGCAGCGCTAACCACTGTGCCATTCCCATGTGCATGTTAGGTGGATTGGCCATGCTAAATGCCCCCTTAGTGTCCCAAGATGTATGGGTTAGGGGGATTAGCGGGGTAAATATACGGGGTTACAGGGATAGGGTGGGGGTTCGGCCTGGGTAAGATGGTTTGTCAAAGAGTTGGTGCAGACTCGATGGGCTGAATGGCCTTCTGCACTGAAACAAAAACTTCTGGAGAAACTCAGCAGGTTTGACAGCATCTGTGGAGAGAGAATAGAGCCAACGTTTCCAGTCTGGATGACCCTTCCTCAGAGCTGCGCTGCTAAATTGCCTTTAGTGTCAGAGGGACTAACAGGGTTACAGGGATAGGGCCTGGGTGGAATTGTTGTAGTGCAAGCTTGATGGGCCGAATGGCCTCCTTCTGCACTGCAGAGATTCTATGATCAGAATAACGCCTTCCTTAAAGATCATCCGTTGTTCCGTTGCCATTCTTCCTGTCTTTGGTTCTATTTTACCCTGGCAAGATCTCTTCTCATCACATTGAAATTAGCCCTCTTTAAATCTAGACCACTATTTTATGTCGTTCCTTACTTTTCTCGACTATTAATCTTAAACCATGTGAGATTCCTCAAATGACACTTTGTCCACGAGGTCCATCTCATTTCCCAGCACCACATCCAGTAACAAGGTGGCACAGTGGTTAGCACTGCTGCTTCACTGCAAGGGACCCTGGTTTGATTCCTGGCTCGGGTCACTGTGTGGAGTCTGCACACTCCATTGATAGCTGTGCCTTTAGCTGTTTGGGCCCTAAGCTTTGGAACACCCTTCTCTCACCTCTCCATCCCTTTCCATTGAAAGCATAGAAAAGTTACAGCACAAAAGGAGGCCATTCGGCCCATCTTGTTAATGCTAGCCCCAGGACACCCAGGTGCCCTTTCTAATCCCTTCCTCCTTTAACTCATTCCTTAAAACTGAACTCTTTGACCAACCTTGGATCAACCTTGACCCAATACCTCCTAACGTGGCTCATTCTTTGTTTTATAATGCTCCAGAGGCCGCATGGTAGCACGGTGGTTAGCACTGCTGCCTCACAGTGCCAGGGACCCGGGTTCAATTCGTGATTTGGGTCACTGTCTGTGTGGAGTCTGCATGTTCTCCCCGTGTCTGTGTGGGTTTCCTCCGGGTGCTCCGATTTCCTCCCACAGTCCAAAAGATTGGTTAGGTGCATTGGCCGTGCCAAATTCTCCCTCAGTGTACCCGAACAGGTGCCAGAGTGTGGCGAAAAGGGGGATTTTCACAGTAACTTAATTGCAGTGTTAATGTAAGCCTAGTTGTGACAATAATAAATAAAACTTTTCTCATTGGGCCGGAAATGCTGATCAAGGAAGTTCTCCTGAACACGTTTCAGAAATTCTTCTCCTCCCTATTCCGTTGCTGTAATGTTGGTGTGCATGGGGTGTCATGACAGGGGTTAGTACCTCCGTCAGGGGGAACACGTCATTCTTTTCTTAGAGAAGTTCACCTGCATTGGACCCCACCTGACACTCAGCTCTCACTGTGGCTCCAAGTAGCTGTTTGCATGTGACTGCAGACGCAACAGAAAACCGCCTTGATGGGCAGGGCTAAGCCAGGTGAGGGTAGCCGATAGGCCAAAGCCCTCGGAGAGACAGGACTTGTCTACCTCAGCATGTGAGGTCTGTTTCTGATTGTGCGGAGGAAACCACTAACAGGTTCAACAGGCTGGAAGGCGGGATCAGCAATGTGTTGTGGAGCACAAACAGTGGGACTGAAGATGTCCTGGTCATCCACCGCACCCTGTTCTACTTCCAGCCATTTGGACTCCGTCCTGTCATCCACTGCCCTCTGGACTCTGTCCCACCACTGAATATGGGAGTAGAGAGTAAGGCTGATGGTGCGCACCTCTCCCCTCACTTAAATCGAATTCACGCACATGTCATCTTCAAGCACTCTTTTTTATTCATTCGTGCGACATGGGCGTCGCTGGCTGGGCCAACATTTATTGCTCATCCCTAGTTGCCCTTGAGAAGGTGGTGGTGAGCTGCCTTCTTGAATCGCTGCAATCCACGTGCTGTGGGTTGACCCACAATGCCGTCAGGGAGGGAATTCCAGGATTTTGACCCAGCGACTGCGAAGGAACGGCGATATATTTCCAAGTCAGGATGGTGATTGGCTTGGAGGGGAACTTGCAGGTGGTGGTGTTCCCATGTATCTGCTGCCCTTGTCCTTCTAGATGGAAGTGGTCGTGGGTTTGGAAGGTGCTGTCTAAGGATCTTTGGTGAATTGCTGCATCTTGTAGATAGTACACACTGCTGCTACTGAGCGTCGGTGATGGAGGGATTGAATGTTTGTAGATGTGGTGCCAATCAAGCGGATTGCTTTGTCCTGGATGGTGTCAAGTTCTTGACTGTTGTTGGAGCTGCACCTATCCAGGCAAGTGGGGAGTATTCCATCACACTCCTGATTTGTGCCTTGTAGATAGTGGATAGGCTTTTGGGAGTCAGGAGGTGAGTTAGTCGCCACAGTATTCCTAGCCTCTGACCTGATCTTGTAGCCACTGTGTTTATGTGGTGAGTCCAGTTGAGTTTCTGGTCAATGGTAACCCCAAGGATGTTGACAGTGAGGGATTCAGTGATGGTAAACCATTGAATGTCAAGGGGCGGTGGTTAGAGTGTCTCTTATTGGTGATGGTCATTGCATTTGTGTGACACGAATGTTACTTGCCACTTGGTTTGATTAGATTTGATTTATTATTGTCACATGTATTGGGATACAGTGAAAAGTATCTTGCATGCTCTACAGGCAAAGCATACCGTTCATAGAGAAGGAAAGGCGAGAGTGCAGAATGTAGTGTTACAGTCATAGCTAGGGTGTAGAGAAAGATCAACTTAATGCAAGATAGGTCCATTCAAAAGTCTGATGCAGCCGAAGCCTGGATATTGTACAGATCTTGTTGCATTTGAACATGGACTGCTTCAGTATCTGAGGAGTCGCGAATGGTGCTGAAACTTGTGCAATCAAAGAACAAAGAAAATTACAGCACAGGAACAGGCCCTTCGGCCCTCCAAGCCTGCACCGACCATGCTGCCCAACTGAACTAAAACCCCCTACCCTTCCGGGGATAATCTCCCTCTATTTCCATCCTATTCATGTATTTGTCCAGACGCCCCTTAAAACTCACTATTGTATCTGCTTCCGCCACCTCCCCCGGCAGTGAGTCCCAGGCACCCACCACCCTCTGTGTAAAAAACTTGCCTCGTACATCTCCTTTAAACCTTGCCCCTCGCACCTTAAACCTGTGCCCCCTAGTAATTGACTCTTCCACCCTGGGAAAAAGCTTCTGTCTATCCACTCTGTCCATGCTTCTCATAATCTTGTAGACTTCCGTCAAGTCGCCCCTCAACCTCCGTCGTTCCAGTGAGAACAAACCAAGTTTCTCCAACCTTTCCTCATAGCTAATGCCTTCCATGCCAGGCAACATCCTGGAAAATCTTTTCTGTACCCTCTCCAAAGCCTCCACATCCTTCTGGTAGTGTGGCGACCAGAATTGAACACTATATTTCAAGTGCGGCCTAACTAAGGTTCTATAAAGCTGCAACATGACTTGCCAATTTGTAAACTCAATGCCCCGGACGATGAAGGCAAGTATGCCTCCTTCTTGACTACCTTCTCCACCTGCGTTGCCACTTTCAGTGACCTGTGTATCTGTACACCCAGATCCCTCTGCCTATCAATACTCTTAAGGGTTCTGCCATTTACTGTATATTTCCTATCTTTATTAGACCTTCTAAAATGTATTACCTCACATTTCCCTGGATTAAACTCCATCTGCCATCTCTCTGCCCAAGCCTCCAACTGATCTATATCCTGCTGTATCCTCTGATGGTCCTCGTTGCTATCTGCAAATCCACCAACCTTTGTGTCATCCGCAAACTTACTAATCAATCCAGTTACATTTTCCTCCAAATCATTTATATATATTACGAACAGCAAAGGTCCCAGCACTGATCCCTGAGGAACGCCACTTGTCACAGCCCTCCATTCAGAAGCACACACTTCCACTGCTACCCTCTGTCTTCTATGACCGAGCCAGTTCTGTATCCACCTTGCCAGTTCACCTCTGATCCCATGCGACTTCACCTTCTGCACCAGTCTGCCATGAGGGACTTGTCAAAGGCCTTACTGAAGTCCATGTAGACAACATCCACTGCCCTACCCTCATCAATCATCTTCGTCACTTCCTCAAAAATTTCGACCAAGTCAGTGAGACACGACCTGCCCTTCACAAAACCATGTTGCCTCTTGCTAATACGTCCACTTATTTCCAAGTGGGAGTAAATCCTGCCTCGAAGAATCCTCTCCAATAATTTCCCTACTACTGACGTCAGGCTCACCGGCCTGTAATTATCTGGATTATTCTTGCTACCCTTCTTAAACAAAGGAACATTGGCGAACATCCCCATTTCAGGCCTTATGATGGACGGAAGGTCATTGATGAAGCAGCTGAAGAGGGTTGGGCCTAGGACACTCCCCTGAGGGACTCCTGCAGAGATGTCATGGGGTTGAGGTGACTGACCCTCCACAACCAGCTTCCTATATGCCAAGTATGACTCCAACCAGCAGAGAGTTTGCCCCCTGATACCGATTGATTCCAGTTTTGCTCGGGCTCCTCGATGCCACACTCGGTCAAATGCGGCCTTGATGCCAAGGGCTGTCACTCTCACCTCACCTCAACCAAAATGCAAGTCCTGTGGTGATGAGTGAGCGACGAAGCGGCAAGTGTGATTCATTGGGAGCTGAGATGGATTGACCCGAACTGGTGCCGGAATGTGACGACGAGGGGAATTTCACAGTGACTTCATTGCAGTGTTAATGCAAGCCTTGCTTGTGACTAATAAATGAACTTTACCTTTTAGCTGCAAACTGGCACACAGGTCATAGGGTCATCCTTTCACTGAACCCAGGCAGCGGTGAAACCCGGCAACCGCCTGAGAAACCGAGCAACCCTTTTCAGGACTGAGCTGCCTAGTCTGAGGAAAGGACTAGAAAAGGTGTCCAAAGCATTGCCTGCTTCACCAAAACCTGGCCAGCTTAGCGTGGCTGGCAGGCAGCACCTCCGCAATGTCAAAAAGAGAAAGAAAGCAAATGTGACACATCTCACTTGTAGTGCTTGGATTGTGCGCACTCTCACGTTGCCCCAATCGGTATTTGGTTAATTCAAGTCTCCTCGTATACCCACTCTATTGTTACTGAACATTTCTGTGGTTACCCTGCAGAATGCTCCTCTCTCTTTCTCCCTCTCTCTCACTATTTGGCGGCCGTCAGAATGCTCCCAGCCACCATATCCGTTTTATTCTTCAGTTCTAATCAAATGGATTCAATCTTTTAACCCTCAAGGACACACCTTCTTCACAACACTACAATTTCTCCCCTAATTCGATTCGATTCCCGGCCTTGGGTCACTGTCTGTGCGGAGTCCGCATGTTCCCCCCGTGTCTGCGTGGGTTTCCTCCGGGTACTCCGGTTTTCTCCCACAGTCCAAAGATGTGCGGGTTAGGTGGATTGGCCATGCTAAATTGCCCCTTAGTGTCCGGGGGACTAGCTAGGGTAAATGCATGGGGTTATGGGTATAGGGCCTGAGTGGGATTGTGGTCGGTGCAGACTCGATGGGCCGAATGGCCTCCTTCTGCACTGTAGGGATTCTATGATTCTATAATCAGTATACCCCACCTCCCTTTTCCCTTTCTCTGTCTTTTCTGATTGCCAATATCTTTGTGCATTCAGTGCCCATTACTCATCATGTTTAAGTCACCTTCTCTTTCTTGTCATATATTCCCATGAGGCTATTTCTGCTTGAAACCCCATTACCCTCATTCACCAAACTTTGCACATTTACATACATGCATCTTTGCATTCTCCACCATCCTTGGTAGTCCTTCGAACTAATGTGCAACTGTTTCCTGCTCCAGTACTGCCCAACACTTATTTTATCCAACCTATTCTTCTTTCCTACTTCCATATGCTGGTACTGCAGCCCATTCTCCTGCTAGAAAATGCATAAAACAAACATTTTTGACTAAATTTATGGTCACACACCAACATCTGCATTGCTCACAATTCATTTCAGAAGTGTCTTAGGATATTACAGGCGCTTTATAAATGCAAGCTATTGTTATTTTTGGTTGATGGTGTGCCACTCATTAGTCATAGAATCCCTACAGTACTGAAGAAGGCCATTCGGCCCCTTGAGCCTGCACTGACATCAATCCCACACAGGGCCTATCCCCGTAATCCCACCCCGCTCAGGGGATCCCTGACTCAAAGGGGCAGTTTAGCATGGCCAATCAATGTAACTCGCACATCTTTGGACTGGCAGCAGAGTTTTGTATGACTTAGCGTGCATGGAAGATAGAACATAGAACATTACAGCACAGGTACAGGCCCTTCAGCCCACGATGTTCTGCCGAACATGATGCCAAATTAAAATAATCCCTTCTGCCTGCCCTTACTCCATATCCCTCTATTCCTTGCATAGTCATGTGCTTATCTAAAAGCACACCTCATAGCTGCCTCCACTACCACTCCTGGCAGCGCATTCCAGACACCTACCACTCTCTGTGTAAAAAACTTGCCCCTCACATCTCCTTTGAACTTTCCCCCCTCTCACCTTAAGTGTGTGCCCCCTAGAATTACACATTTCAACTCTGGGAAATAGATCCTGACTGCCAACCCTATCTATGCCTCTCAAAATGTTATAGACTTCTACCAGGTCTCCCCTCAGCCTCTGTTGCTCCAGAGAAAACAACCCTAGTTTGTCCAGCCTCTCCTTATAGCTCAAACCCTCTAATCCAGGCAACAGCCTGGTAAACCTCTTCTGCACCCTCTCTAAAGCCTCCACATCCTTCCTATAATGTGGCGACCAGAATTGAATGAAATAGACCATAAGATATAGGAGCAGAATTATGCCATTCAGCCCATCAAGTCTGCTCCGCCATTCATTCATGGCTGATATGATTCTCATCCCATTTTCCTGCCTTCTCCCCACAACCTTGATCTCCTTATTGATCAAGAACCTATCTATCTCTGTCTTAAAGACACTCAATGACCTGGACTCCACAGTCCTCTGTCTAAGTGCGGTCTAACCAAAGTTTTATAAAGCTGCAACATGACATCCTGACTCTTGTACTCAATGCCCGACTAATAAAGGCAAGCATGCCATACACCTTCTTTACCACCCTATCTACTTGTGTGGTAGAATGTGTAAGCACAGTAAGAAGTCAGAATGTGTAAGACCAGCGAGTTGTGCATTGGAATAGTCAATTTTAGAGGCAGCAAAGGGATGAAGGAGAGTTTCAGCAGAAGATGAGTTGAGACAAGGGCAAAGTGGGACAACATCACGGAGGTGAAGATCAGCGGGCTTGGTGAATATGTCAGTGGAATTTCATCCTGGGGTCAGACCAGATGCTAAGGTTGCAAACTGACTGGTTTAGCCTCAGACTGTTGCCAGGATAAAGGAGAGAGGCAGGAGCTAGAAAAAGGGAGTTTGGAGTGGGGTCTAAAACAATGGCCGAAATTTTACCGTCCCGCCTGCCACGGGAATCGGAGTGGGCGAGGGGTGGCCATGGAAAGGTCCATTGATGTCGGGCGGGATTTTATGGTTTCGGGGCGAGCCCGTCCATAAAATCCTGCCCATCGTCTTCAGGATTTCCAATATTTCCTGGAGGTAAATACCTACTCATGCAGTATTGGATGTTGGAAAAGCGATCTGATAACTGAGCAACTGTGGGTGAGTGGAGGGAGGTACTGGTGAGGTGGAGCTGCGTGTCATCAGCATCCACGTGAAATTAATGCTGTGCTTTTGGATAATGTCACTGAGCGAACACATGAGAAATAGGAGCGGGGGAGGCTGGTGGGTCAAAGATAAATTCTGGGACATTGGAGGCAACAGTGCAGGAGCAGTGACAGAAACATATTTAAGGACTCTGGGGAGGAAAAGGAGGTTGGAGGTGCGGATGTAGCTTGCAAGCACGGGGGAAGTCCAGGGCTGATATTTTGAAGAGAAGGGTGATGAAGGCAGATTTAATGCAAGAGGGAGAACCGTCAACAATATGGGCTAGCTCGGGGACCAGGAGGGGAAGTTGAGTGGTTAATGACTTAGTGGGAGCAGAGTTGAGGGAGCAGGAGGTGGGCCTCAAAAGACACACTGAGCTCAGAGAGGATGGGATGGGAGGTAAGAGAGAAACTAGAGAATGGTGTGAGTTCAGACTGAGGATAGACAAGAGTTTTAGAGGCTTCATGGGTTAGTGAAAGGGAGTGTGATGTCAGAGGCAGCTACTCTCACCAACTTTTACAGATGCACCATAGAAAGCATTCTTTCTGGTTGTATCACAGCTTGGTATGGCTCCTGCTCTGCCCAAGACGGCAAGAAAGTACAAAATGTCGTGAATGTAGCCCAATCCATCACGCAAACCAGCCTCCCATCCAATGACTCTGTCTACATTTCCCGCTGCCTTGGAAAAACAGCCAGTTTAATTAAGGACCCCACGCACCCTGGAAATTCTCTCTTCCACCTTCTTCCTTCGGGAAAAGATACAAAAGTCACGTGCCAACCGACTCAAGAACAGCTTCTTCCCTGCTGCCATCGGACTTTTGAATGGACCTACCTTGCATTAAGTTGATCTTTCTCTACACCCTAGCTATGACTGTAACACTACATTCTGCACTCTCTCCTTTCCTTCTCTATGAATGGTATGTTTTGTCTGTATAGCGCTCAAGAAACAATATTTTTCATTGTATGTTAATACATGTGACAATAATAAATCAAATCAAAATTAATAGATCATCACTCTAGTCCACTAATTCTCCAAAGAAGTACAGTGAAGAGAGGTCACCACAACACTGGGAGCCGTTATAGCAATGAATGGCAACTGGACCTAATTGAAAGTGTGTTGTTCACATCCAGTTTCCAGAAGTTTTTCATTTGCTTAGCTTAAGGTGTAAATTAAGGCAGTTGCAAATTGCTCATTAATTGTGAGGGTGATAAATTGCATATAAATGAAATTTAATAGGATGCAGGCAATTAATGGAACCTATCCAAAAAGCAACCTATCCCAATTGGAGCAAAACAGGTCTGCAGGCATTTGGAGACCCTTGAAGGAAGCTAACACTATCATCACTAATAGTGTTATTAGACACTAATAACAAAACTATTATTAGCTTTTGCCAAGGTTGTAGGTGGAGGAGACTAAAAGACAGGCAAGAATGAAAGGAAACTAAAAGTGCAGAATTATTTTTTTTATTCAATCAGGGGATGTGGGTGTCACTGGCTGGGCCAGCTCATCCCTGGGGGCAGTTAAGAGTCAACCACATTGCTGTGGCTCTGAAGTCACATGTAGGCCAGGCCAAGTAAGGGTGGCAGATTTCCTTCCCTAAAAGGCATTAGTGAACCAGATGGGTTTTTAAAAAATAACATTCAACAATGGTTCCATGGTCATCATTGGACTTTTAATTTCAGATGTTTATTGAATTTGAATTTCACCATCTGCCATGGTGGGATTCGAACCCGGGTTCCCAGCAGATTACCCTGGGTCTCTGGATTTTTAGTCAATACCACTATGCCACTGCCTAAATCCGCACTGAACTGAGAGCCTTACATCTGATCTGTTGCTGCATCAGAAGATGGAACTCCTCTGTGGTACCCTTCACCATTTGCGTGGCACGGTGGCACAGTGGTTAGCACTGCTGCCTCGCAGTGCCAGGGTACTGGGTTCAACGCCGGCTTGGGCCACTGTCTGTGTGGAGTCTGCACGTTCTCCCCGTGTCTGTGTGGGTCTCATCCGGGTGCTCTGGTTTCCTCCCACACTCCAAAGATGTGCAGGTAAGGTTGATGGCCATGCTTAGTGACAGGGCGATTAACAGGGTAAATACATGGGGTCACGAGAATGGGGTCTGGGTGGGATTGTTGTTGGTGCAGTTCCTTCTGCACTGTAGGAATTCTATGATTAGCATGGCAATGTGAAGGCAAGGAGGTGAAATCAAATCTCAGGCCACAGCTGACTATTATTCTCATTGTATGCGTCTGCCTGATGCTTCATGGTAGCTGTGGGTGTCTGTGCAGCCAATGACTTGGTTCCATCTCTGTCAAAGTGTTAATGTGTCAAAGGTTGCAAAGAGGTCAAGATTTTACTGCACCATGATCACAGCCAAATTGGATGTCATTGACTTTGACTAGGGTTATTTCAGAGATTGTGACAAGGGCAGAAATTAGATTGCAGAAGTTTAAACACTGGGGCAGGGTGGTCACAGAAAAGATAGACATAAATTTTAAGGGTGACAACATGTTCAAGAGAGGAAAGGGCACAGTAAGAAGTCTCACAATACCAGGTTAAAGTCCAACAGGTTTATTTCATAGCACGAGCTTTTGGAGCACTGCTCCTTCATGAGGTGAGTGCCTCGATTGCCTAGAAGAAGTGCCTCCTTCATCTGGTGAGAGGAAAGGGAGAATGGGAATGGGGGGATGTTAAAGTTAAAAAAGTTTTATTTATTAGTCATAAGTAAGGCTTACATTAATACTGCAATGAAGTTACTGTGAAATTCCGCTAGTCGCCACACTCTGGCGCCTGTTCGGGTCAATGCATCTAACCAGCACGTCTTTCAGACTGTGGTGATGTTTGCGAGAGGGGAAGGGTCGGGGTAGATCATGGAATATTTGAGCAGAAAGGGAACATGAAATCAGAGGGATTAATTTGGAACGTCTGCTGACATGGAGGAGCAGGAAGAAAAGCTGAGTGTGAATAAAGTTGAGAAATCAGGAGTTGGGCCACACTGATGAGGAGAACTTAGAGAGGGAATGAGGGGAGATATGGGAGAAAGTAGAGAAAGAGGTGGATTCTGGGCTAGGGAAGGGAGGGCTGATGCAAAGACAGTTAAATATGTAATCTCATTCTTAATGCCATGAGGTCTATGAGTTCCTCATATTTGCTGTTAGATTTGAGACTGGAGGGCAGAGCGGTGAGGGGTTTAAGGAATGGTTGGTAGTGAAGAGAAGCCAGCGCTGTGTCTGCATTCCAGGATAACCCTGCGATATTAAGCAGTTTTAGCAGAAGCGGGTGAGGTTTGGTTGTCCTTCACGTGGTGCAGCCAGACCTGAAGCCAATTGACCAAACCAGTTATTTGTCATATATTCAAATCTTGTTCTAAGAGGGTGAACGTGGAGAGTATAACGTGGAAACCATTTAGTCAATCTGTAATGATCTGTTCCCTCTGTCAGGACAATAAGAAGTCTCACAACACCGGGTTAAAGTCCAGCAGGTTTATTTGGAATCACGAGCTTTGGGAACGCTGCTCCTTCCTCTCACCTGATGAAGGACCTGGTGTTGTGAGGCTTCTTACTGGGGTCATAACCACCTCAGTCCAATGCTGGCATCTCCACATCATGGCCCTCCATTAGCAGTAGCAATCTCACCTCTGAATCTGAAGCTTTTAAAAATTACTTTATGGGCATCTCTGACTGGGCCAGCATTTAATGCCCAGCTCTAATATCCCTTGAGAGGGCATTTAAGAGTCAACCACATTGCTGTGGCTCTGAAGTCACATGTAGGCCAGACCATGTCAGGACAGCGGATTTATTTCCCTAAAGGACATTAGTGAACCAGATGGGTTTTTACAGCAATGGTTTCATGGTCATCATTAGACTTTTAATTCCGAATTTCCATTCAATTTCACCATCTGCCGAGGTGGGATTTGAACCTGGGCCCCACAGGGCATTACTCTGGGTCTCTAGACCTGTCCTGCCCACTACCATTCCCGTGGCGAGCGGGACGGGAAAATTCTGCCCCGTATATCTATTTTTCCTTTGTGGGAAATATTAGGAATAGGTCTGCTTCCCAATTCGATTTGATTTGATTTGATTTACTGTTGTCACATGTATGGGGATAGAGTGAAAAGTATTGATTCTTGCGCGCTACACAGACAAAACATACCACTCATAGAGTACATAGGGGTGAAGGAAAGGAGAGGGTGCAGGAAATAATTTTGCAGTTACAGGTAGGGTGAAGAGAAAGATCAGTTTAATATATGATTGGAGCATTCAGAAGTCTGATGGCAGCAGGGAAGGTGTAGTGGCATTGGAGGCAGTTCAGAGGAGGTTCATTAGATTGATTCCAGAGATGAGGGGTTTGTCGTGTGAAGAGAGATTGAACAGTTTAGGCCGATGCTCTCTGGAATTTAGAAGAATGAGGGGAGATCAAATTGAGGTACACAAGATAATAAAAGGTATGGATAAAGTAGACTTGGAGCGGATGCTTCCTCTTGTGGGGCATTCTAGGACGAGAGGCCATAGTCTTAGAATAAGGGTTAGCAAATTTAAAACAGTGTTGAGGAGAAACTACTTCTCCCAAAGGGGTTGTGAATCTGTGGAATTCGCTACCCCAAAGTGCGGTGGATGCTGGGACAGTGAGTCCCAGTGAGTAAATTTAAGGAGGAGTTAGATAGATTTTTAATTGGTAATGGGTTGAAGGGTTATGGGGAGAAGGCAGGAAAATGGGAATGAGGAGCATATCAGCCATGATCGAATGGCGGAGTGGACTTCATGGGCTGAATGGTCTAATTCTGCTCCTATATTTTATGAACTGTTCTTGAGTCGGTTGGTGCACTCAATTAGACTCTGGCTGATCTGACCGATTATAGGAAGTTGAGTTTAAGAAAAAAAGATATGTCCATTGTGTGTGACATCATAGAGACAAAATAGCATCATAAAGCAGCTTCAGCAGCTTGTTTTACCCAGCACAGAGTTAGGTTGCAAGTATTGTAACGATAGTCTATCATAGTCAACAATGGCACATGAGAAGTAGTACCTCCACTTCTGAAAGTGCCATAATTGATAAGTGACTACTAACACTAGTAAGACATCTGGTCAGTATATGATTCTGTATCTTAATCAGATTTATCCGTAGATTTTTTTTTCTTTCCGATCCATTTCATTTGCTTTTCCGAGATACAATTCCAAAATTTCGCCAAGGCAGAAATAGAGAAAAATTAAACTTTAGTTTTTTTTAAAAACATATTTTCTCATGTTCTGTCTGCAGAACTGATTTCCTTCAAGGCCCTTTTGCCTTTCCATCACTTTTCCATATTTTCTGATATGCTTGTTATATGTTTGTTTCTGATCCTTTATTTCTTCCTGCTGTCTCCTTTTATTCTCTGTCACTCCTTATTTTCCGATTTTCAGTATTCGCCCTGCTTTCCCCTCCTCATCTGTCATGGGGGATTGATGTGCCTGCTTGCCATCCTCCTGTTCTTGTAACATTTGTCCACTCCCTCTCACACTCTTACCAGCCTTTTAGTTCTACCGCCATATATATATTTTTTCCATTTGTTTTTGGGGTATCACTGGCGAGGCTGACATTTGTTGCACATTCATAATTGCCTTGAGCTGAATGGCATGCTGGGAGAGTTAAGAGTCATCCACATTACTGTGGGAGTGGAGTCACATGTAGGCCAGACCAGGTAAGAAAGAAGATTTAGTGAACCAGATAGGGTTTTTTTTTAAGGCAAACCTGGTAGTTTCATGATTATCATTACTGATGAATAGTTTGTTTTTTAAAAAATTCTCATTAATTGAATTTAAATTCATCCATCGGCAGTGGCGCGATTTGAACTCGTGGGGCTAGAGCATTAGCTTGGGTCTCTGGAGCAGCCCACTAACATTGTTACGTCGATGCCTCAAGGGCGGCACGGTGGCACAGTGGTTAGCACTGCTGCCTCACAGCGCCAGGGACCCGGGTTCGATTCCGGCCTTGGGTCACTGTCTGTGTGGAACAAAGACAGGCCTTCGGGCCTCCAAGCCTGCACCGACCATGCTGCCCGACTTATCTAAAACCCCTTACCCTTCCAGGGACCATATCCCTCTATTCCCATCCTATTCATGTATTTGTCAAGACGCCCCTTAAAAGTCACTACCATATCCGCTTCTACTACCTCCCCTGGCAACAAGTTCCAGGCACCCACTACTCTCTGTGCAAAAAAATGTGCCTCGTACATCTTCTTTAAACCTTGCCCCTCGCACCTTAAACCTGTGCCCCCTAGTAATTGACTCTTCCACCGTGGGAAAAAGCTTCTGACTATCCACTCTGTCCATGCCTCTCATAATCTTGTAGACTTCTATCAGGTCGCCCCTCAACCTCTGTTGTTCCAGTGAGAACAAACCAAGTTTCTCCAACCTTTCCTCATAGCTAATGACCTCCATACCAGGCAACATCCTGGTAAATCTTTTCTGTACCCTCTCCAAAGCCTCCACATCCTTCTGGTAATGTGGCGACCAGAATTGAACACTATATTCCAAGTGCGGTCTAACTAAGGTTCTATAAAGCTGCAACATGACTTGCCAATTTTTAAACTCAATGCCCCGACTAATGAAGGCAAGCATGCCGTATGCCTTCTTGACTACCTTCTCTACCTGCATTGCCACTTTCAGTGACCTGTGTACCTGTACACCCAGATCCCTTTGCCTATCAATACTCTTAAGTGTTCTGCCATTTACTGTATATTTGCTATCTATATTAGACCTTCCAAAATGCATTACCTCACATTTGTCCGGATTAAACTCCATCTGCCATCTCTCCGCCCAAGTCTCCAACCGATCTATACTCTGCTGTATCCTCTGATGTTCCTCATCACTATCCGCAAATCCACCAACCTTTGTGTCGTCCGCAAACTTACTAATCAAACCAGTAAGTAACGTGGAGTTTGCACGTTCTCTCTGTGTCTGTGTGGGTCTCCTCCGGGTACTCCGGTTTTCTCCCACCCTCCAAAGATGTGCAGGTTAGGTGGATTGGCCATGCTGAATTGCCCCTTAGTGTCCCTAAATGTGCAAATTAGGTGGATTGGCCATGCTAAATTGCCCCTTAGTGTCCCAAGATGTGCAGGTTAGGTGGATTGGCCATGCTAAATTGCCCCTTAGTGTCCCAAGATGTGCAGGTTAGATAGATTAGCCATGGGAATTATGTTATGGAGATAGGGCGGGGCTAGAGCCTGGGTAAGATGCTCTGTCGAAGGGTCAGTGCAGACTCAGTGGGTCGAATGGCCTCTTCTGCACACTAGGGATTCTATGATTCCATGATGAATGCAGATAACAATTGGTTAGACCAGTCTCATATCACTTTGCACATTATTATAAAGGCAAGTGGAGTGCATTAGAGAGCTAACTTTGCAGGATATTTAACATTGGCAGCACTCAAGAGGTCAAGGGTTGGCATTCTGGAAGGTAAGAGCAGCAATAAGACGGCAACTCTGCTAACAAGACAAGGTGGGGCAAACTGGCATAGCTGGCAGAGTGTGCAGGAATTGCGATGACTGGACAAACACAGGTCGATGGCTCCACCATTGTCTGGTCTCTGAGACTCGGTGAGAAGCAGTGGTAACATCAAACCCTGACTGTATGATCAGCTGAAATTCACCGATGTCCAGAGAGTGAAGGCTTCAATTCAGAACAGGCAGGGAAACTTCAGTGGAAACAACCCCTCTCTGTCAGGAACGGCCTTAACACACACAATTCTGAGAAGAATTAAAGATAGACCACTGCAACGTGACAAGTCCACCATGGCTACATATTGGGGCTTTGCTTCAGCAGGAAGACAAGTGGGTGATACCAAAAGTGCCTCTGGGTAACCTACACTGAATTCAGCAGCATTTGCCTTGACTGTTGCTTAAAGGATGAATTGTGAGGAATTGTGATTGGGGAAGCATTGGCTAGCGTGGCACAGTGGTTAGCACTGCTGCCTCACAGCGCCAGGGACCCGAGTTTGATTCTGGCCTCGGGTGACTGTCTGTGTGGAGTTTGCACATTCTCTCCATGTCTGCAGATTTTTGTTCAGTTTTGTTTTTCTTTTCACAGGATGTGGGCACCGCTGGGCCAGACCAGCAATGCTAGAGTTAATGAATCAGCCGCCCAGGATTCTCAAAGCTGAGGCTGAACCACTTGAGTGCAGCTCTCAAACCACCAACCAATGTACAGCACTTCAGATTGGCAAATGCTCCATTTGCCCCACCCCATATTCCTCCACCACCAAGACTATAGATACTTGACCACTCCAACCACCATGAGAGCAGGCAGCACGGTGGCACAGTGGTTAGCTCTGCTGCCTCACAGCGCCAGGGGCCCAGGTTCGATTCCCGGCTTGCATCACTGTCTGTGTGGAGTCTGCACTTTCTCCCCGTGCCCGCGTGGGTTTCCTCCGGATGCTTCGGTTTCCTCCCACACTCAAAAGATGTGTGGGTTAGGTTGATTGGCCATGCTAAATTGCCCCTTAGTGACAGGGGGATTAGCTAGGGTAAGTGGATGGGGATAGGGCCTGGGTGGGATTGTGGTCGGTTCAAATGGCCTCCTGCTGCACTGTAGTATTCTATGATTCTGTGAGGGTCAGCACAGTCTAAGTACCCCTGATGAAAAGATGTATTAATAAGTAGAGATCACTGGGACTATTTTGTGATTTCTCCATCAGAACATATAGAATCCCAGGATCCAATTAGCAACAACATTTAGGACCATAAGATATAGGAGCAGAATTAGGCCATTCGGCCCATCACATCTGCTCCGCCATTCAATCATGCTTGATACGTTGCTCAACCCTGTTTTCCTGCCTTTTCCCCGTAACCCCTGATCCCCTTACCAATCAAGAACCTATCTGTCTCTGTCTTAAATGCACTCAATGACCTGGCCTCCACAGCCTTCTGTACAATGAATTCCACAGCTTCACCATCCTCTGGCTGAAGAAATTTCTTCCTCATCTCGGTTCTAAAGGGTCGTCTGTTTATTCTGAGGCTGTGCCCTTGGATCCTAGTCTCTCCTAATAATGGAAACATCTTCCCCACCTCCACTCTGTCCAGTTTAAGCTATTCCAGTCCTGACAAACATATGACTTGATATAGTTCATGATCAACCAGAACTGGATGCGTTCAACTGACGACTCACCTAATAAACATTTGGAGTCCACTAATAAATACGACAACTATTGTCAGGAAAGTCGAGATCAAACAAGATGCACGGCAAAACCCTCTGTTTTTGAAATCATCAGTCCCTGACCATTGTGACTATTTGGGCATTTTGTTTAATCAGTTAGGGCTCTGGTATGTAGGGAACCCTGTGACACAACACTCAAGGCTCCCTCCAGATTGGCATAGAATTCAAGGCCAAGCAATTGGAGCCATATGGTCATGCAGGATCTGGCAAAACTTAACATAGTCTTCCACACTGAAATTAGATTATGTGCAAATCTGGAAACTGTATACCTGCTGCCTTGCACTGATTGGGGCAGGAAGCTTGATTTGATTTGATTTATTATTGTCACATGTGTTAGTATACAGTGAAAAGTATTGTTTCCTGCGCGCTTTACGGACAAAGCATACCGTTCATAGAGAAAGAAAGGAGAGGGTGCAGAATGTAGTGTTACAGTCATAGCTAAGGTGTAGATAAAGATCAGCTTAATGCGAAGTAGGGCCCTTCAAAGGTCTGATGGGAGCAGGGAAGAAGCTGTTCTTGAGTCGGTTGGTACTTTTGTATCTTGAGGCGATCTTAATAAGAGAAGATGAACTATTCCCACTTCACCTGCAATGCTGCGGGTGGACCTTTCAACCACAGAAGACATTTCCGTGCTCAGAATGTCTACCTGTAGCAGAATACATTTCTGCAGTAAAGGCTCAACCCAAATAACCATCACCGAATTAGCTAAGCTTTAGGAAAAGCATTTTTGCCACCCAGAAGCTTTGGGTTCTTGATGATCTAGTGTGCAAGTTGAGATATTTCTGGGCCTCTGCTCTGTAACTATCCCTCCACTCTCACTGCGTGAAAGTCTTGCACAGTCGCTGTCTTTACTGGATCCAACTTCCACGATCTTTCTTACGCGCTGATCATGAATTGAGTATTTGCATTTCACCTCAGCACTTTTGTGCTGGCCTTTTTTTGGAAATGTCAGCTCCGTCAACCCCTCTGATGTGTTGCTCCTGCTTGATTGTCTATTTGAAAGGTAATGGGGGAAGTAGAGAAGGGGCCAGAGTTAATGATCAGGAGCAATAGCAATCAGTGGGTTTGTATTCTTAGCTCCACTGACACTAAAAGTGGGCATCATGTCACAAGCCTTATTTTAATCTGACCAAGACACCAGTTAACAAAGTAACGGGGTAAACAATTTAAGCTGAACAATCCTGAGAGGGCTGTAATAGCTACAGTTTAAGTTTATCTATTGGTGTCACAAGTAGGCTTACATTAACACTGCAATGAAGTTACTGTGAAAATCTGTTCAGGTACGCTGAGAGAGAATTTAACATGGCCAATGCACCTAACCAGCAGGTCTTTCGGACTGTGGGAGGAAACCGGAGTACCCGGAGGAAACCCACGCAGACACGGGGAGAACATGCAGAATCCGCACAGACAGTGACCCAAGCCGGGAATCGAACCCACACTAGCAACTAATTTAAAATAATCAGTCAAGCTGGCTCATTTCTGCCAGTCATGACACACATTCATTACGCAGGGATCCGTTCTCTGCAAAACATGTTCATGCCTTGCTCCTTTATTGAATTACCCGGAAACTTGGAGACCCCGTTGCTTTCTCAAAGTCAATGTGCTGTTCAATCAAAGCCAACTTGCCAACCAATCAGCACCTTTTTTCTCCCTGTGGTGTAAATTGTTGTGATAGTTTGAAATTTGGCATTCTGGCATTTGTCCTGATGAGTGCGTGATGAAAAGATTCCGCAACATGTTTCCTTTTTCAGCAAAAATGAGGTAACTGTAAGTTTTTTGAAAGAAAAAATATCATTTGATGAGAGGTTAATGGGTGATTGTTCAGAGCTGCCTATTGCTCTGGAAATGAGGCAAATAGTCTAAATATTTATTGATTTTTCATTCCACAATAACCACCAACTGTGAACCTTATGGGCGGCACGGTAGCACAGTGGTTAGCACTGCTGCTTCACAGCTCCAGGGTCCCGGGTTCGATTCCCGGCTCGGGTCACTGTCTGTGTGGAGTTTGCACATTCTCCTTGTGTCTGCGTGGGTTTCCTCCGGGTGCTCCGGTTTCCTCCCACAGTCCAAAGATGTGCGGGTTAGGTTGATTGGCCAGGTTAAAAATTGCCCCTTAGAGTCCTGGGATGTGTAGGTTAGAGGGATTAGTGGGTAAATATGTGGGGGTAGGGCCTGGGTGGGATTGTGGTCGGTGCAGACTCGATGGGCCGAATGGCCTCCTTCTGCACTGTAGGGTTCTATGATTTCTATTATTACACTGCACTATCATATGCAAATTTTAACACATTTTACTTTAATGATTCTGGCCCTGTTGTAGATAGATGGCTTTTACAGCTTGCGTTCAATCTCTCTTTCTCTCTCTCAACCGGCCTTCAGTCTCCTCAGGGCAAGTGAAGGAGGTTGAGATCCTCGCTTGAGATCAACCTCCTAGAAGCGAATAGAGCAGTTTCACGTTACAGGGGAGTCTGGGATGGGGTCAGCTTTTTAATTGAACTCTGGATTGAACTGTGTGAGAGCAGCAGCAAGCAAGCAGCATGAGTGAGGGAGGAGGAGAGAGAGAGAGATGACAGTCAGATTGGTTTGGGGGGGGGGGGGGGGGGAGGGGGGGATTAGAATGAGGAGGAGAGGGGGGGAGGGAATAAACAGGAAAGCACCCCAGGCTGAGTTTGTGTGTACATGTTTACATGACAGGGAGAAAGGTCAAAACCCCTGCTGGATAAGTATTTCAGCGACTTCATCCCAGCACGGTCTGAAATGTGTTTGGCTGCAGCACTATTTTTAAAAAAAGAAAAAAGCTTCAGCCTGAAGGTAGGGGATTTGATTTGGATGTGGGTGGCCCCCTCCTCCCCTCCCTTACTGGATTGGAATCAAGTCATTTCTTATAGGCTGCAAGCAGCAGCAGGCGTCAACATGGATGAGTGAATTGGACCCTCCGACTGGAGTAGGGGAATGTGCTGATTTTTTTATTTGGAGGGGGGGGTTTGCTCCTTTTTGTTTCCCTCCAACCTCCCCCCCCCCTTCCCAACCCTTTTGCGCCTCTGCAGTTGCTAAGGTCGAGGATGTTGCAACAGCGTCCGTAGCAACTGCGATCCAGAGCAGCACTGCACTGAGTGCAGAGAGAGAGACGCACACACAGCATCAGGCACACAGCTATTCCATACAGCGGGGGGATAGAGCTGAAAAAAGATGCAGCAGCGCTCCCGTTTACCTCTGCGTGTGAGCTCATGGGGTTATAATAAGCCCGTTAACTCGGAAGTGGTTCGCTATGAGGCACGGACGCCCCCCTTTTTTATGTTTGTAATGTGTTAATGATATATATGTTTTTTAAAAAATATATAATAATACACCTGCAAACTAGGTGCCGTTCACACCCATTAAGACCAGACTCCTGGCACCGTTTTAAACACCGGATCTTGGCTAATTGCAAGAATGTCAGTAACGTTATGTTATGGTTATTTAGAAAGCTTGCACAATGAACTGCTTTTTAATGGACAGCTTTATGATGTTGCGTGTGTCACAATGCGTCGTAAGAAAGTTTTATGATAACTGTGCTATGTCATTACTATAATTAGATGTGGTCAGGATCTGTTGCACTAACCTTTTAGTGGGGTTGACCAGATATTGCATAGCGTTTTGTAGGTTGACGTTGTCGGGATCCTTTCTCTCCCTCTCTTCTTAATTTGAGGGCTTAGTTGCCTCAGTCTGTCTGCAGAGATAGCCATTCATCCCAAACTAATAGGATACCGTTTATTTTATAGGATCTGTAATCACCATGTATGGCAGATGTTGTACAGCAGGTGTGGAAACAAGGTGCAACAGTGTCAACTTGCCATGGAGACCGAGCACCTATTACAAGGTTGCAGGCGTCAATACCACCCTTGGACCTTATACTAGGAATTTGTGTGGGAGGCAGTACCCTGTGATGACATCGTATCCACCAATGACCTCCTGCCCATCAGTGAGTGGCGGCCCCATCATCAACTGCCCCGTGCCTTCGTATCCTGTGATGCACTCATGCCCAGCAATAACCCCACGACCACCAATAAACTGCCCCGTAGTGAATCCTTGCTCCGTGATAGATCCATGCCCTGCGATGGATCCGTGCGCCCCGGGTACCTCTAACCGTATTGCCCTTTTCAGCAGATACACCCCGGGGGAATGGGTGGAATCCAACCACAACAACTACAAGCAGTCAGATTGCTCCAGGCATAACGCCGGGAAGCTCAGGGAGGACACCTCGCGACTTATCCAGGACAAGGCCCAGCTGACAAGGAAAGTCCAGAATGACACCAGCAACAACATTGGAGAGAGGGTGCAGGACATCAGCTTCTGGAAGTCGGAGCTCGACCATGAACTGGACCAGATCATCATGGAGACTCACGCTCTCAACCAAGTCAAGAAAAGAGTGGAGAAAGCACTGGAAGAGACAGATGCGCACCTACAGGTCAGAGAGATAAGCATGTTTGCTGTAGATTATTTCTTGACCAAGTGTTCGGCAATGACATCACAATCATTAATCCTTCTCTCTAAACACTATTACATATCTGCAGCATGGAGCACACACAAGCAGAAAATGCTGGAAAATTCCAGCGGGTCTGACAGCAGCTGTGGGAGAGAATAGAGGGAGGCCAACATTTTGAGTCTGGATGACCCTTTGCCAAGGAGCATACCATCACTGATACCCACTTTTGACAGAAAAAATTATTGACTTTTAAAAAATAAGTTTGATTTTGTAGGAAGAGCTTTAGGTCTGGTTGTATTATTGTTTTTAAATGTAGCTGGAAGTCATTACAAGATGCTATTTCTAGCTTCTGATGTTAATTTAAACTGCTTTGGTTTCTCTTTTCCATTTCATAGAATTATAGAATCAGAGAATCCCTACAAGTGCAGAAGGAGGCCATTTGGGCCAAATAGTCTGCACTGACAATAATCCCCTGTCCCCATAACCCCAGCTAGTCCACCTGACACTAAGTGGCAATTTAGCATGGCCAATCAACCTCACCCGTACATCTTTGGATGTGTAATAGTGTCTGAACCCTATTGGACTCAGTTTTCAATCTCTTCATTATTCTGTGATTAACATGATTCTTTTACTTATTATCACTGATTTACTTATTATTTTACAGCATGGTGGCACAGTACTTAGCATTGCTGCCTCACAGCGCCAGGGACACGGGTTTGATTCCTGGCTTGGGACTCTGTGTGCAGTCTGCATATTCTCCCCGTGTCTCCATGGGTTTCCTCCGGAGTGCTCCGGTTTCCTTTCACTGTGCGGAACCCCACTAGTCACTGACTCCCAATCAGAAAACTGCCAACTCTTTGCTTCCGATCTGCTAGCCAGCTTTCTATCCATCTCAAGACATTACCTGCAATCCCATGTGCTTTAACTTTACATAGTAGTCTGTTATGTGAGACCTTGTCGAAAGCCCTCTGAAAGTCTAAATAAACCACATCCACTGGTTCTCCTCAGTCAACTCTACTAGTTACATCCTCAAAAAATTCCAATAGATTTATCAAGCATGATTTCCCTTTTGTAAATCTGTGCTGACTTCGTCTGATTATACCACTGCCTTCCAAATGCCGAGTTATGAAATCCTTGATAATGGACTCTAGCAACTTCCCCAGTACTGACATTAGGCTCACTGGTTTATAGTCCCCTGTTTTCTCTCTACCTCCCTTTTTGAATAGCGGGCTTACATTAGCTACCCTCCAATCTGTAGGAACTAGTCCAGAGTCCAAAGAATTTTGGAAAATAATCACTGATGGATCTACTATTTCCAGGGCATCTTCCTTAAGTACTCTGGGTTGAAGATTAGCAGGACCTGGAGATTTATCCACCTTCAATTCCATCAATTTCCCCCAAACCATTTCTCATGATACAGTAGGGAATCAAACAAATTCAGAAAGCAAAGCCTGCTCCACCATTCAATAAAATATTTGCTGATCTTTGTCCTCAATTCCACTTCTCCATTCTATACCCATTCTACTTGATTCCCCTGCAGTCCAAAAAGCTATTGTCTTGATCCTTGAATACGCTCGATGTTTGCGAATTCCAAAGATTCACAGCCCTCTGAGTGAAGAAATTCCTCCTCATTTCAGTCTTAAATAATTGATCTTTAACCTGAGCCTTCTAGTTCCACTCTCTCCCATGAGGGAAAACAACCTCTCAGCATTTACCCTGCCAATACTCCAGAGAATCTTCTACTTTTCAGTAAGATCACCTCTCACTCTTCCAATCCAGAGAATATATGGCCCATCTGCTTAACTACTCATCACAGGACAATGGGAGGGCCACGGTGGCACAGAGGTTAACACTGCTGCCTCACAGCGCCATGGACTTGGGTTCGATTCCCAGCTTGGGTCACTGTCTGTGTGGAGTTTGCATGTTCTCCCCATGTCTACATGGGTTTCCTCCAGGTGCTGCGGTTTCCTCCCACAGTCTGAAAGACGTGCTGGTTAGGCACATTGGCCATGCTAAATTCTCCCCCAGTGTACCCGAACAGGCGCCGGAGTGTGGCGACTAGGGGATTTTCACAGTAACTTCATTGCAGTGTTAATGTAAGCCTACTTGTGACTAATAAACCTTTACTTTTTACTCTCATCCCAGGAATCTATCTAATCTATCTAGTGAACTTCCATTGCACAGCCTCCAAAGCAAGTATATCCTTCCCTTGATAAGGAGACCAAAACTATACGCAGTACTCCAGGTGTAGTCTCACCAAAGCCCTGTACAATGTTATCAAAACTTCCTTATTCTTGTACTGCAACTTCCTTGCAATAAATGCAAACATTTGTCTTCCTAATTGGTTGCTGTACCTGCATGCTAACTCCATGGTTCTTGTGTGAAGACCTCAAACCTCCCTGAGCATCAACATTCAAAAGTTTATCACTATTTTTAAAAATTCTGCTTTTCTATAGTTCCGACAAAAGTGAATAACCTCATGTTTTCCCATATACTCCATCTACCATTTCATTGCCCCCTGTCCCCATCCTTTTACAGCCTCTTTGTGTCCTTACTACATCAACAGTAAACTTTCTGACTCCCTTCGTGTAAGTTTCTTAAAAATTCATTCATGGGATGTGGGCACCGCTGACTAGGCCAGCATTTATTGCCCATCGCTGAAGGCTTTTAAGAATCAACCACATTGCTGTGGGTCTGGTAAGACCAGGTAAAGGTGGAATATTTGTGTTTACAACAATCGACAATGGTTCCATGGCCATCATTAGACTTTTAATTCCAGAATTTTTTATTGAATTCAAATTTCACCATTAGCCGTGGTGGGATTTGAACCCGGGTTCCCAAAGCATTGCCCTAAGTCACTAGATTACTAGTCCAGTGACAATAGGGCAGGATGGTGGCACAGTGGTTAGCACTGCTGCCTCATAGCACCAGGGTTCAAATTCATCCTTGGGTGACTGCCTGTATGGAGTTTGTACATTCTCCTCGTGTCTGTGTGGTTTTCCTCAGGGTGCTCCGGTTTCCTCCCACAGTGCAAAGATGTGCAGGTTAGATTGATTGGCTGTGCTAAATTGCCCCTTAGTGTACCAAGATATATAGGTTTCGAGAGTTTTGTGGAATAAATAGGTGGGGTTATGGAGTAAGCCTGGGTAAGAGTTGGTGCAGACTCGATGGGCAAAATGGCCTCCTTCTGTAGGGGATTCTGTGATTCCTTGAATACCAGTACATCAATCCCATGTCATTAATATAGATTGTAAATAGCCAAACACTGATCCCTGTAATAACCTCACTGATTACAACCTGCTAACTTGAATATGCTGTGTTTATCCTTACTTTCTGCTTCTGTCTGTTAACCAATTATCTATCCTTGCTAATATATTACCTTGAATCCCATGGGCCCTTATCTTGTGTAATCATTTTTACATTGCACCTTGCTGATTGCCTTCTGGAAATCCATATATGCTTCCTCCACTTTTTTCATTCATATGGGTGGTTAACAACCATTCAGTGGCTTCAGCTGAGGCAGTGTGAATGGTTGTGATGCCATCAGAAATGGATCTCCAAAGGCAGACGTTCAGTATTGGGCGATGGTCTGACTTGGACAGCCACAGGGGAGGTGGTGGCCTAGTGGTATTATCACTCGATTATTACCAGAAACTCAGCTAATGTTCTGGGGACCCGGGTTCGAATCCCACCACGGCAGATGGTGCAATTTGAATTCAATAAAAATTATCTGGAATTAAGAACCTACTGATGACCATGAAACCATTGTTGATTGTTCTAAAAACCCATCTTGTTCACTAATGTCCTTTAGGGAAGGAAATCTGCCATCCTTACCCGGTCTGGCCTACGTGCGATTCCAGAGCCACAGCAATGTGGTTGACTCTCAACTGCCCTCGGGCAACTAAGAATAGGCAATAAATGCTGGCCAGCCGGCGACTCCCATGTCCCATGAATGAATAAAAAGAAAAGTTACAATTTAAGCAGTTCTACTTGTGGACCAAGTGGCCCATACCTTCTCTGGCCCATCTTCAAGAGGTTGAAATTTGTCTGTATTTTCCATAGAAGTTGGTCGCCTTGCTATAGGAATGATGTTATTAAACTAGAGCGAGTGCAGAAGAGATTTACAAGGATGTAGCCAGGAATCAAGGGACTGAGTTATAGGGAGAGATTGAACAGGCTAGGAAACTGAGTGGTGATCTTATAGAGTTGTATGAGATCATGAGAAGCATGGATAGGGTGAATGCACTCAGTCTTTTTCCTTGGGTTGGGGAATCGAGAGCTAGAGGGCATAGGTTTAAGATAAGAGGGGAAAGAATTAATGGGAACTTGAGGAGCAACTTTTTTACACAGAGGGTGGTGCGTGTGTGGAATGAGCTGCCGGAGGAAGTGGTTGAGGCAGGGACATTGACAACATTTAAAAGGCATTTGGACAGATACATGGATAGGAAAGGTTTAGAGGGACATGGGCCAAATACAGGCAAATGGGGTTAGCTTAGAAGGGCTTTTACGTCAGCATGGACCAGTTTGAGCCAAAGAGCCTGTCTCCATGCCATAGATTCTATGATTCTAAGTTTGAAACCTGAGACTTCACCACTCGGGTCAGCTACCAGGTTGATCTTGGTGATAACAGTCAAGCAGGAGGTACGCCATTAAGAGGTGGGGCTGTCATCATACAGCAGGGTGTAGGTTGTGTTCTGATCAAGACTGCGGAACTTCATTTGAGCGTGTGAAGTTGCTTTTTAAGGCCCTGTGTTAATAGGAGTGCTTTGTGAACTGTCAGACGTGGTGTTCTTTGAGGAGGGTGTTTTCTTTGTTGACATTGGAGTGTTCAATATGTGCTAGCAAAGGGGATATAAAAACAGAAAACATTGGATAAACTCAACAGATCTGGCAGAACCTGTGGAGAGGGAAACACAGTTAGGGGGAGGCAGTGGCGTAGTGATATTGCCATTGGACTGGTAATCCAGAGACCCATGGTAATGTTCTGGGGACCCGGGTGCGTATCCCACCACAGCAGATGGTGAAATTTGAATTCAATCAAAATCAGGAATTAAGAATCTAATGATCATGAAACCATTGTCGATTGTCGGAAAAACCCACCTGGTTCATGAATGACCTTAAGGGAAGGAAATTTGCCGTCCCTACCCGGTCTGGCCTACATGTGACTCCAAAGCCACAGCAATGCGGTTAACCTTAAATGCCCTCAGGGATGGGCAATAAATGCTGGCCCAGCCAGTGATGCCCTCATCCCATGAGCAAAAAAAATGTTTTGGATCTAAATGACCCATCTGCAGAACCTTTTCCAGATATCAGCCCTCTTTCACAAAACCATGTTGACTGAGCCTGTGATTTTCTAAGTGCCGTGTTAACCAAAACGTCCCTAATAATGGATTGCAGCATTTTGCAGTGACTGATGTCAGGCTAATTGACCAGTAGTTTCTTGTTTTCTTCCTCCCTCTTCTCTTGGATAGTGGTGTTACATTTGCCATCTTCCAATATGCTGGAACCATTTTAGAATCTAGGGAATTTTGGAAGATCCCAATCGCTGTGTCCACAATCAATGCACCTCTTGGAACTCTAGGCTATAGGTCGTCTGGCCTCGGGGATTTGTTAATTCCTATACTGATTAGTTTCTCCAGTACATTTCCTTCATTGATATTAATTGCTTTAAATTCCTCGCTCTCATTAGAACCTTAGCTTCCCACTCTGGAAGTTTTGCTCCAGTCTATCGACCCTCTTCAAATATGGGAGTGGTGCCACAGGACTGGACATTAGCAAAGATCCGAAAAAGGGAAAATAGCTAAACCTTCTATTTACAGCCTAATGGTGGTGCTGGAGAAACTATAATCTTGGACAAAATGGTCTCTTGCAAAAGATCTGGGTTAATAAATGACAGGCAACATGGATTTAGTTACTGGTAAATCAGGTCTTATAAATATGATTTGAATTCTTTGATGAGGGTGTTGATTAAGGTAGTATCATCGATGTGTCTATGGACTTTAAAAATATGTTCTATAAAGGTGGCACAGTGGTTAGCACTGCTGCCTCACAGCACCAGAGACCTGGGTTCAATTCCGGCCTCGGGTCACCGTCTGTGTGGAGTTTGCATGTTCTCCCCGGGTGCTCCGGTTTCCTCCCACACTCCAAAGAGATGCGGGTTAGGTTGATTGACCATGCTAAATTGATCTTTATTGTCAGGGGGATCAGCAGGGGTTATGGGGATAGGACCTGGGTGGGATTGTTGTCGGTGCAGGCTCGGTGCATGGCATCCTTCTGCACTGCAGGGATTCTGTGATTCCATTCTAAAGTACCACAGAATAGACTGATTAGCAAAATTGAAGCCCGTGGGATGAGAGGTACAATGGCAGCATGAGTGTGAAATTGGTAAGAGACAGAAAGCAGAGAGTAATGTTGAATCGTGGGGGCGGAGGAGGCGGGGGGAGGGACGTGTGAGTCAGAGATGGGGATGTTGGAGATTGAGAGTGAAGTAAACGTGTCAGTCTAAATTATGCGCTTAGGTGCTGCATAATAACAGCATTTCTAACATAGATGTGGATGCTACTATCGAGTGAAGCTGACATTGCCTGGATGCTGTATCAGATATTCAGTTAAACATTCAATTCAACGTCAGCATTAAGTTGGGCATTGAATTTACAGCATTTAGGTGGAGATTATTACCACTGATAGATTCTTAATCATTGCAGACAGGTATAACTTGTTGGAGTGTAGCAGCTGCTGGAGTATGTCAACTCTCTGCAGTTTGTTCTCCAGCTCTATTTCATTATCCAGTTTTTATTATCATACAATTTATTTACTGTGTGGAATCACAGCCTTAAGATAGGATCATAGAATCCCTACAGTGCAGAAAGAGGCCATTCGGCCCATCGTGCCTGCACCAACAACAATCCCACCGAGGTCCTATCCCCATAACCCCTGCTAGTCCCCCTGACACTAAGGGGCAATTTAGCACAGCCAATCCACCTAACCTGTACAGTTTTGGAGTGTGGGAGGAAACCGGAGCACCCGGAGGAAACCCACGCAGACACGGGGAGAACGTGCAAACTCCACCACAGAAAGTGACCCAAGCTGAGAATCGAACCCGGGTCCCTGGCGCTGTGAGGCAGCAGTGCTAACCACTGTGCCGATATCAGCTAACACCATTGATGTAATTTATAGGGTGGAGAGTTTTCAGGCCCTGCAGCATAAACAGGGTCGTGAATCATCATAGAAATCATAGAAACCCTACAGTGCAGAAGGAGGCCATTCGGCCCATCGAGTCTGCACCGACCCCACAATCCCACCCAGGCCCTACCCCCATATCCCTACATATTTACCCGCTAATCCCTCTAACCTACGCATTTCAGGACTCTAAGGGGCCATTTTTAGCATGGCCAATCAACCTAACCCGCACATCTTTGGAATGTAGCAGTAAGTTCCTTAGAAAAAAAACCACAGGTGTATTAATCATAATGAATAACGGAGCAGGCTCGAAGGGCCGAATGGCCTCCTCCTGCTCTTATTTTCAATGTAATATCAATGACTGGACAAAGCACTTGTGCTTCTCTGATCTGTTGTCCATTATGTGTGTGGAAATTTAGGGTCCTACACATTTCATTTCTCCTCAGTTAGACACATGCTTAGTTTTTCAAGTAAGTTCAGTTCTTCATACCTTTCCCTCCTTTATAGAAACCTTCAAATCTCAGGATGGGTAAAGTGTAATCTTCAACACATTTATAATCCCCAAGCGAATCTCGTTTCAGGCACCATTAGTTACCAATTCAAAATGGCCAAGGTGAAATTCAAATAATCAGGCATTTATCAGAAGCTAAAATTAAAAGGTATCAATTAGTCCAATGGTGGACAGGATGCCCGTTGTGCACTAAACTCTTTGCTTTTCTGCTGGAAGCTATGTCACAATGACAGGGGCCTTGATATAAATTGTCTTCCAAAATGTCCTTGCGCTTTGAGTCACCTTATCTTAATGATGAGGCAGAACAGCGGCAGAGAAGGAATGTTCCCGATGGTGGGGGAATCCAAGAACTAGAGGTCATAGTTTGAGGACAAAGGTTAAACCTTTTAGGACTGAGGTGAGGAGAAATTTCTTCACCCAGAGAGTGGCGAATCTGTGGAATTCACTACCATGGAAAGTATTTGAGGCCAAATCATTGTTTGACTTCGAGAAGAAATTAGATATAGCTCTTGAGGCTAAAGGGATTAAGGGATATGGGGAGGAAGGTGGGATCAGGATATTGAATTTGATGATCAGTCCTGGTCAAAATGAATGGCGGAGCAGGTTCGAAGATCCGAAAGGCCTCTCCTACTTTTATTTTCGATGATGTGGAGATGCCAGCGTTGGACTGGGGTGGGCACAGTAAGAAGTCCCACAACATCAGGTTAAAGTCCGACAGGTCTATTTGGTATCACGAGCTTTCGGAGCGCTGCTCCTTTATCAGGTGAGTGGCTCACTCACCTGATGAAGGACCAGCGCTCCGAAAGCTCGTGATACCAAATAAACCTGTTGGACTTTAACCTGATGTTGTGAGACTTCTTACTTTATTTTCAATGTTTGATCCTGCACTCTGGATCCCACTACCTCGTGGGACATTCTGCCCCATATGTCCAAAGATCTGCGGTGGGTCGAGAATTGGCCTGTTTAGACCCATGGCAGAAACTCATGACCCTAAGTGGGAATCATCCACCTACTGAGGGGCAGCCAATGGCTCATTTACAGAATCCATATCGTACGAATCAACCCATTTGTCCACAATTTAACAGATCTCAGTTCTAGCTCGCACCTTGAGCTATAAAATTCTCCAGGGTATTTGGTGTTTTACAAAAATAGAGTCCATTCGAGTGGGTAGTATTTCCTTCAGCGAATGTGTACAGATAATACTAATGACTACATTCCCCTGTTTTCTGATATGAATTTTATCATTTTCATAGGCGGCGTTACGCAGATTACATCAATTTCCTGGGGACAGTTATAAGTGGGTCGCTCCCCATGTGGTTTGTGCCACACTCAGTTATAAGATCAATAGACAAATCTGTGTGAACCATACAGGTAGTGAGTGCTTACCCTGGGGAAATTGTTGTAACTGTGCATGTGCCACACGGACAAATATCTCCCTCGAAACGTTTCAGCTTCAAGATCACCTTGCACTCTTCTGAACTCCAGACGGTATAGGCCATTTCCACTCGATTGAGGGCAGAGTTCTTTTTGGAATAATGTCTCAGCCAAAGGATGATACCTCTGACAGGGCAGCATTCCCTTGGTACTGCTCTAGAGTGTTAATCTAGATTGTGTGCTTGGGTCTCTGGAGGGGGGGGGGGTTGCTTGAACCCACGATCCTTTGTGCTGCCACTGAGCCTTGGCGACGCGTAAGTTAGTAAATCTTCCGTGTGCTGGACAGAATCTGTGTGTATATCAATAAAACATGGTTAAATACATTCCATTTGTGTCCCTCATGGACTAAGGTTACAAATTCAGAATGCTGCAGTGTAGACCAGGCATAAATAAATATAAAGATTAGAGGCATTACATTCAGGTCTGTAGCACTGCTGGAGATGGCTACACAGACGAGAGGCTATAGTCTTAGGATAAGGGGCAGCAAATTTAAAACAGAGTTGAGGAGAAACTACTTCTCCCAAAGGGTTGTGAATCTGTGGAATTTGCGACCCCAAAGTGCGGTGGGTGCTGGGACAGTGAGTAAATTTAAGGAGGAGTTAGACAGATTTTTAATTGGTAATGGGTTGGAGGGTTATGGAGAGAAGGCAGGAAAATGGGGATGAGGAGCATATCAGCCATGATCGAATGGCGGAGCGGACTCGATGGGCTGAATGGCCTCATTCTGCTCCTATATTTTATGAGCTTATAAGAAGCCAAATGCTCCCTCGTGGGACATGCTGTGCCTCCAGCTGCTTTTGGTGTGACCTTCCTGGTACTTCCTCCTGAGCAGGGTACCCCTGCATGTGCCAGAAGCCTGTGGAGTGGAGCTATCATGACATTGCTCAGCCGTAGGGGCACGGTGGCACAGTGGTTAGCGCTGCTGCCTCGCAGCACCAGAGACCCAGGTTCAATTCCCAGCTTGGGTCTCTGTCCATGTGGAGTTTGTACATTCTCCCTGTGTCCGCGTGGGTTTCCTCCGGGTGCTCCGGTTTCCTCCCACAGGCGAAAGATGTGCAGGTTAGGTGCATTGGCCATGCTAAATTCTCCCCTGGTATAACCAAACAGGCACCGGAGCATGGCGACTAGGGGATTTTCACAGTAACTTCATTGCAGTGTGAATGTAAGCCTACTTGTGACTAATAAATAATAAAGAAATAAAAAAACCATATTAGCTGATGTGATGCCCAACTTCCAACTTTAGACCACACAGGTCCAGTCGGTGAATTTGCCATCACCAAAGAATGTTCAGCTGCTAGAAGGGCCCAGTATTAGCCTTCCTTAAAGTGCCAGGCACCCAACATACAGAGTACAGATGATAATTTTGAGTTTCAGTGAGTGTTCACAAAGAGGGCAGAGGATTTGGTAACCTGTGAACATAAAAGCTGCAATAGGTATGGGGGCGGGGGGAGGGGGGGGGGGGGGGTCTGCAGTGCCTCTGGCGCAGCAACATGACCGAGAGAGAGGGTACGGAGAGGGCAAGCTTTGCCTTCTGCCAACTTGGACTTCTCCATGCTTCTTGAGAGAGAGGGAACTTTCTGGCAGCTCCACTCATGCTCGCTAATTCTCAGCAAGCACGTACATCGGCATGCTCTTGTACAGAGTCCGATTGCAGTCCTCACCTGTGTCCTCTGCAGCAGAACTACCCTGAGAATTCACCCCCAGTGAATTGGCCCCCACCCCCACTGGCACTCAAACAATCTGTAATGACCTCAATGAGGCCTATGAGGTTGGCCTCTTTGAGTATGAGCTCCCTGATTGAGCTAATGATTGCCCCTTCATTAATTTGATTTAATCTATGTGGTTGGCCAAAAAGAGCGATGATGATTGCCTACCCAATCAGGGAGTCTCACCTGTAAATATATATATATTGAAGAGTGTCAGGGCTACTGACACTCCAGACTCTGACTTTGTACCTGAAGCACTCCTCGGAGTAGAGATAGGTTTGTAAATAAAGGGAATCAAGTGAAGGGACACCGGCCTCTGTGGAGCTATTTCAGAATCTTTACCCTCAGTCTGGGTGCAGGCTGCTCATGCCTGATGACTTACCATCTATAGACCCTGTTGTGGGAAATTCACCACTTCGGAGTCAGACTTCGAGGTTCAACAAACAGTTTTATTTGGACAAAGCTTTGGGAGAAGTGCTGGCACTCCAAGGCAGTCACCTTCTCAACTACACAATGGTAGTTGAGCATCTTTTATACTTTTTAGATAATAGACAGTGTGGACATTAGCCGTTAGCACATCGTTACAAGTTGAGTAGACAGGTACAGACATCGACAGTTAACACATCGTTATACATAGACAAGTACGGACATTGATAGTTATCACATCATTGTACATAGAGTAGATACATTTATGTAGTTATGTCCTCTATCAATGGGTGATCTTGTTATATACATTTATGCATTTATGTCCCCATCAGTGGCTGATCTCGTTATCAAACTCATTGTTCTGGGTCTGCTTTTATCTCAAGTTTAAGGTGCCTCAAGGTCTGACCTGTTTCCTGCAGTAATTTAAACACTACAGGTTTTAACTCTTTGTGTAATGTCTGTGCCCAAAGTCAGTGCCTCTTAATGTCTTTTCCCAGAGTCCATTTTGTATCAGGTAACCATTTTGTATCCTTTAACTTTGATTTCACTCCAACAACCCCGACTCCAATCTTGCCTTTAAGGTACTTGTAGCCACCAGTGCAGGACAGCAACACAGATACCTAAAAATGAGGTGCCAACCTGGTGAAGCTGAAAGGATATTATTGCCACAGAGGGAAAGCAACAAAGGTTCACCAGACTTGTTCCGGCGATGGTGGGACTGTCCTATGAAGAGAGATTGGGGCAAACTGGGCCTTTATTCTCTGGAGTTTCGGAGAATGAGATGTAATCTCATTGAAACCTTAAGGTACTGAAAGGAATAGACAGGGTAGATGTAGGTGAGATTCTTTCCTTGGTTGGGGAGTCTAGAACCAGGGGGCACAATTTCAAAATGAGGGGGAAGCCACTTAGGACCAAGATGTTTCTTTACACAGAGGATGGTGAATTTTTGGAATTCTTTACTCCAGAGGGATGTGGAAACTCAGTTATCGAATAAGGGTCATGGATTATGGGGATAGTGTGAAAAAAGGCATTGAAATGTCTGATCCCGCACGATTGTATTGAATGGTGGAGCAGGCTCGATGGGCTGAATGGCCTACACCTGTTTAGGTGACCTTGTCCTTCTCCAGTTTTGCTCTGCTTCCTTCTATTGTGTGGCCTGCAAGAGAGAAAAGAATGGCAATAATTGTTAAGCAAGATGGTGATAGGTCATTAGGAGTAGGCAGGATGCAGATTTGAGGTTATTATCAGATCAGCCATGATCCTATTAAATGGCAGAGCAGGCTTGAGGGGCCGAGTGGCCTGATCCAGCTCCTCGTTCCCATGTGTGTAGGTCAGTGATTGTGTTCCACTGTGATGGTCCTGCCACCATTGAAGATTCCAGGTGTGCAGAGGCAGGAAGAGCTGGGTTTGAGGCTAGCATTCGGAGTCAGAGTGGGGTGGAGTATCTGGATGTTGAGTCTGAGTCCTGAGTGCCAGCGACTGCTGATGGGTGAGTGTTGGGGGTGTTTGGTGCATTGGTGTTATTGTGGGTAGGAGAGGAGGTGCATTCCCTGACCTTGATCATCTGCATGAGAGCATAGAATTATAGAGTCCCTAAGGAGGCCATTCGGACCATCTACTTTGACTCTCTGACAGAGCATCTTACCCAGGTCCTCTCCCCCCACACATTTACAATGACTAATCCCCCTAACCTACGCATGTTGGGACACTAAAGGCAATTTAGACTGGCCAAGCCACCTGACATACCCATCTTTGGACTGTAGGAGAAAACCGGAGCACCTGCAGGAAACCCACGCAGACACGGGGAGAACGTGCAGTCATCCAAGTCCAGAATCGAACCTGGGTCCCTAGCAAGGTGCCAATCACTGGATTTCTTGTAACTCCGCCACCGGGTTCTGAGCTCCAGACACCAGGAATTGACCAATCCCTCAATCCTGCTTCCATTACCTTCTGAATGTGCAGCTTGGGAGCCTCCTAGCTCCCTCGGGAAACAGGACATCGTTCCTCCAATCCACCTCCACCACATCTGTGACCCTGGAACCCTTTCTCTGCTCTGCTGTACCAATTTTCTTATTTACAATTGCAGCAATAGTATTCAGTGATTGCCTTCTATCATTTAGTGTAGCTTGGGGATAGACTGCCTTTAAGAATGGAAGGCTGATTGCAGTACAGGTTATTAGCACACGCTGCTTGACCCCTTGTTCAGACAGCCAGTGGTTTGGGAGCATCTCAGCTCAGCATTACACTCAGGTAAATGAGGAGTCACCACCAGATTGGCATGCTGCCTACCTCTACTTCACAACCTGCCTGACCCCCAAGAAGCAATGCGTGCCAATTTTTATCTCTGTGGATTAGCTGTGAATCCTCATTACCATAGATCTGCAGGAAAGAAAGAATTCATATACAATGCACTTCTTTGAACATCCCAAAGCACTCCAAAAACCGATTAAAAAGTTTTTCCACATATTGTCAGCTGAAGTTCGTACTCAATGCCCTTCATGCATAACGTGAATATACGGATTTTATTTTTGTAACTGCTGTTTTTTTGCTGATTTCAGATGGTTCAAGAATGTTTATATCATCGTGAAAAGAGAATAGGCATCGATCTGGTCCATGATGAAGTGGAGACACAGCTACTTGAGGTGAGTTATAGAGTCATAGAGGTTTACAGCATGGAAACAGGCCCTTCGGCCCAACCCGTCCATGCCGCCTTTTTTTTAACCCCTAAGCTAGTCCCAATTGCCCGCATTTGGCCCATATCCCTCTATACCCATCTTACCCATGTAACTGTCTAAATGCTTTTTAAAAGACAAAGTTGTACCCGCCTCTACTACGGCCTCTGGCAGCTTGTTCCAGATTGCACACAGAGACACCAGTGGTTTTATAATCCAGGTCAGAAACTCTAAGGTGTTTTATGAAGTCAGCCTAAACCATAAGTTTATAACCATAACCTGACGTTGACGTGGGTAAGCATAAGACGTTTTACTTCGGGTATGATTCAAACGACCCACCGGGGAGCTTTTATCAAGCTAAGTTTATTTAGGAATACGGTTAACATATAATAAAGAAAATTAGCAACAGCTTGTACCAATTACACACACAAAAAATAACCAACCATGATATTGTATAAAACCTTAACAGCTAAATGCACTGCTCCAAACAAACAAATCCTATAAGCAAACACCCTTTTTGGGATTAGAACAGAAAGCTCCAATGCTCACATGTTGTTGGATTCTGCAATTTTCCTGAAACATACACAGACAAGCTTGAAATCATAACAGCTTCCCAAAACGCCAGAGAGAGAGAGAGACAAAGCCTGCTTCCAGCTTATAAACTGGGACAGCCTCTTCTAAACTGAACCAAACTAAAAATAAAACTTTAAAAAACTGTCCAAGGGCACCTGACCTATCCATCATTCTTTCTCCAATGATTCAGGGTCATAAAAATGCCGGACACTGCATTAGGCCCAGAGCAAAAATAAACAAAACCCCATTTAAGCAGCAATAAAAGATGTCCCAATAACAAAAGAAAAGACATGCCAACAACATGCAGAGAACATGATTAAAAATATATTTCTTAAAGGCACAGTAGCGTCACAGTGGGCACATGAACAAGCTCAGGTCAGGACAGACTGCAGTGTCTTTGCAATATTTGCAGTAGTATCCATTGCAGTTTCACCAGCAGACGGGAGAAAGCCTTGAAAACCTTCACTTCAATTTCGCATGTCAGCTGCGACTCTCACCAACTTTTACAGATGCACCATAGAAAGCATTCTTCCTGGTTATATCACAGCCTGGTATGGCTCCTGCTTTGCCCAAGACCACAAGGAACTATAAAAGGTCGTGAATGTAGTCCAATCCATCACGCAAACCATTGACTCTGTCTACACTTCCCGCTGCCTTGGCAAAGCAGCCAGCATAATTAAGGACCCCACGCACCCCGGACATTCTCTCTTCCATCTTCTTCCTTCGGGAAAAAGATACAAAAGTCTGAGGTCACGTACCAACCGACTCAAGAACAGCTTCTTCCCTGCTGCTGTTAGACTTTTGAATGGACTTGCTTTGCATTAAGTTGATCTTTCTCTACACCTTAGCTATGACTGTAACACTACATTCTGCACTCTCTCCTTTCCTTCTCTATGAACGGTATATTTTGTCTGTATAGCGCGCAAGAAACAATACTTTTCACTGTATACTAATGCATGTGACAATAATAAATCAAATCAAATCACTGTCCACCGGGTACCAATTGTGCAAAACCTTATGCTTAGCCACTCGCAACAAGAGTTCATTGATAAATCAGTGAGAGATTTCAAACCCCAGATGTAAGTGCGGCGTCTGCATCAGAATGTAATCCTGAGAGTTGGCTAAACTGCTTTTTTGTTGAACCAAAATGCAAATATTTGGGGAAATGAACGTGAATTCTAGTCTTCCCACTATTGTATGAGTCAGTTATGTGACAGGCGATGATAATGGATGGCTTAAAGGGCAGTAACACGAGGAGTCTACGTGATATCATAAATGAGACAAGGAGCCCTGAGATTAAAGCCTTTAACTCCTCATTAACTATCTGATTATTGCAGCTTGTATTTCAATGATGGGAACTGCCTGAACAGTTATAAATGTCATATGAACCCATTAGCTAGTACATGCATCTTGTAACTCAGCCATATCCATTGACTGGTGGAAATTTATCATCAATGTTCTGTTTTGGCTTGCATTGACACCAGTGCGGTGTAAAGCTGAGACTGAGTCTCGTTGCATGTGTGAAGTGAAAAGCCAGACCACTTTGCAGTTCTTAACATAGCGACACACAGACTTGGGCAGACTGGTAATGCCTTTAGCATTCCTTTCAAAACATTGGCTTTGATTTTCAGATCTGATGGTTAATGTTGAACATTGGTTTTGGAAAGTCTCCAATCTAACTGAGGTGACGTGAAAGTCACACGGAGTTCTGGCTTCTAAAGCCAGCTCAGTGCTGTGGGCATTGGCTCCAACAGCCATGTAATGATGCGTTAATGTAAACAGTCTGACTGTTTATTGACCCGTTGTGTTAATGTTGTGGAGGGTTTCCATGTTTTGCATGATGACGATGTGTGTTAAACTGACCATTGCTGAGATTTTCCCTCCCCTCTTATTGAATATCCCACCCATTGCACCATTCTTAAGAGAGTACATCATATTGGAAGGCTCGTATGTGTGATGCTCCCCAATGCCCATATAAAGTAAAGTAAGGTAAAGTCACCATTGTTCCAACTGCTCATAGGCTGCTCTCCGCTTTGAGGGGCAGAGCTGAACGGTGGTGATTTAACCTGAGGGTCACCACACCTCAGGTGAGGGGCAAGGTTGAGAAGGCTTCATGGATAACCTCAGCCGATACGGGAATTGAACCTGCACTGTTGGTGTCACTGCATCACGAACCGGTGCCGAAATCTTGCTGGCGTTTGTGCAGGCGGGTCCACCCCCATCATGGGTGAGAGGGAAATCCACTGGATATTCAGGGACTGATCACCCCACCACCATTTGCACACACTCAGGTGAAGAAGTTCCAGCACAGTGGGAGGTGACAAATCCTGGCTGGGGCAATGAAGTGGCAAAAACTCCAGAGCTTCCTGTCACCCTTGGTGGATGTGTAGTAACTCCACGGAGGTGAAAGTCCCGTCACCAAGTTACTTTATTTACACCATACATCTGTACACAGCCAGCTCTCCAGTTGCTCCCTGCTGAATGCAGGCAGGGAGTCTGACACACCTGCTTTAAATAGGGAGCATGAGACTCCCTGATTTAACCATCAATTAGAACTCATCAGATATTTCTTTTCTGGTACCAACTAATTAAACTAAATCAAATTAACTGAGGGGCAAATGAAAAAGGACAGTTCCCTAAAAGGAGGGGGAACCGCCCGAACAAAAAACAAAGTCGAAAGGAAACTTAAAACATGAAATTAAAATGTGATTATTGGGGTTGATAATACACCCCAGCCCCTGCGGTGCCCAGTGGGCACGGAAGGCATCAACTGCACCCGCGGACACTGCATGCTCCCTCTCGAGGGACATCTGGCCGCGAATATAGCCGCGGTAGAGGGGCAGACAGTCAGGATGGACGACCCCATCGATCGCCCGCTGCCTGGACCTGTTGTTGGCTTGCCTCACCAGGCCCAGGAACAGGTTCACAAGGAGGTCGTCCTCCCGACCTGCACCCCCCCCCCCCTCCGCACCAGGCGAAGGACTCATCAGGCATCTCTTTTAAGGTACCAACAAATTAAACAAACTCAAATTAACTTAGGGACAAATTAAAAGGGGCAGCTCCCCAAAAGGAGGGGGGACAGCCCGAACAAAAAACAAAGTTGAAAGGAAACTTAAAACATTAAATCAAAAGGTGATTATTGGGGTCGATAATACACCCCAGCCCCTGCGGTGCCCAGCGGGCATGGAAGGCATCAACTGTGCCCGTGGACACCGCATGCTCCCTCTCTAGGGACACCTGGCCACGAATATAGCTGCAGTCGAGGGGTAGACAGTCAGGATGGACGACCTCATCGATCGGCCGCTGCCTGGACCTGTTGATGGCACGCCTTGCCAGGCCCAGGAGCAGGTTGACGAGGAGGTCGTCCTCCCAACCCGCCGCCCCCCCCCCCCCCCCCCCCCCCCTCTGCACCAGGCAAAGGACTCACCAGGTAGTTCATACTCTAGCAAGTCAACCTCATTAGCCTGGCTGAAGTTATCACAGGATGCTTCATCTCACACCCTCAGAGAAACATCTTTTAAACTGTAAGAGGGCCAGGACTAAATAACAAATTGTTAAATACTTCTTTACTCTTCAAGAGTCCCAAGTTGCTTTGCTGTCCTGGACCCAGAGGTCCAATTCTGCTGCTTTGAAGACTAGTGATCCTAATCTTGTGAGGCTGCAAGCTTCCAGCACACATCTGGCGGTGGGATCACGGCACCTGGGAGTCCCTGTCCTTTGCTTCTCTCCCTTTATACCACTGGCCCTGTGAAGGGGTCGGACAGTCTCAGTCCCTTCCCAGATCAAGGCTAGGGGCTGACCTATCACCGAGTCCGTCCCCCCTCACTCTCGCTTGAAATTGTGCTGGGAATCCGCTACGGTGCGCTCCCTGGTTATTCTGTAACCACACAAAAGTTGTCCCGTTTTACCAGAAAATACTCCTAGCTTTCTGTTTCTGTCTCTTCAAAGGAAATGAGAATAATCAAATGTGTTCAAGAACGACTGAAGAGAGGCATTGAGCGAGCTACTGCACAACTTGCGTAAGTAAATCTTTTCTTTTAAATCCTGCCACTGCACTATGGAATAGAATGAAACTTTACTGGATGCTTTCGCCTTGAGGGTATATTTTCAGATGTCTTGCACACTGTGAGTATGCGTTGGAATCAGAGAACCCCTAGAGTGCAGAAGGAGGCTATTCGGCTCATCGAGTCTGCACCAACCACAATCCCACCCAGGCCCTATCCTCATATCCCCGTGCATTTACCCTAGCTAGCCCTCCTGACATTAAGGGGCAATTTAGCACAGCCAATCCACCTAACCCGCACATCTTTGGAGTGTGGGAGGAAACCGGAGCACCCGGAGAAAACCCACACGGACACGGGGAGAACGTGCAAACTCCACACAGACAGTGGCCCAAGCCGGGAATCGAACCCTGGTCCCTGGTGCTGTGAGGAAGCAGTGCTAACCACTGTGCCACCGTGCCGCCCCTGGAAGGAAAACCGTGGGTATGCAAACAAGATTTTAGAAAATGCACTTCATGATACTTGATTCGAAGATTAATTCTGTCGATGGCTCATTTGACTGAATGGCTAATGTGTGCGGTGCGGTTTCAATCCCTCTACCTACTGAGGTGGTTCTTGGGGCCTATCTCCTTCTCCTGTCCATGGTGATATCATGGCGTAAACCATGATTAATAACCCTTGGTTGACAAAGACACTACATGAAGAGAGATTGATTCCATATTGAACCTCCAATGCACAGTATTACACAACTATTGACCCTTACATACTACAGGCGATTTTGTACAATTTCTGATCTCATCCATACCTTAAGAAGAAGGAGTCAAATATTGGCCAGATGTTGGTTAAGTGAATGGGTAGAACATTTAGCAGATGGAGTATAATGTGGGAAAAGGTGAACATGTCCACTTTGGCAGGAAGGATAGAAAGGCAACATATTATTTAAATGGAGAGGGATTACACAATTCTGAGGTGGAGAGGGATCTGGTTGCCTGAGTCACCAAAGGTTTGTATGCAGGTACAACAAGTGATTAGAAGGCCAGCGGAACATTGTTGTTTATTACAAGGTGAACGGAATATAAAAGTTGAGGTGATTTACTACACTTGCACAGGGTGTTGATGAGGCCACATCTGGAGTGCTGTGTATTGTTTTGATCTCCTTATTTAAGAAAGGATGTGAATGTGTTAGAGGCAGTTCAATGAAAGTTCACTCAACTGATTCCTGGGATGAGGGTTATCTTACGAGGTAAGGTTAGAAAGACTGGGCCCGTGTCAATTGGTGTTTAGATGAAAGGTGACTTATTGAAACATGTTAGATCCTGAGGGGAGTTGACATGGTGGATGCTGAGAGGATGTTTCCCTTTGTGAGAGCGGTTGGAACGAGGGGACACAGTTTGAAAATAAGGGGTCTCCTATTTAAGACCGAGATGAGGAGAATTTTTTTCTCTTGGAGGATCATGAATCTTTGGAACTCTCTTCCACAGAGACCATTGGAGTCAGGGTCATTGAATAGTTTTAAGGCAGAGGTAGATAGATTCTTGACTAATGAGGGAGTCATTATTCGGGGTAGAAGGGAATGTGGACTTATGGCCGAATAGACAATCAGATATGAAATAATTGTTTGTAGAGTCATAGAGGTTTACAGCATGGAAACAGGCCCTTTGGCCCAACTTGTCCATGCCGCCCCTTTTTTTAAATCACTAAGCTAGTCCCAATTGCCCGCATTTGGCCCATATCCCTCTATACCCGTCTTACCCATGTAACTGTCTAAATGCTTTTTAAAAGACAAAATTGTCCTCGCCTCTATTACTACCTCTGGCAGCTCGTTCCAGACACTCACCACCCTCTGTGTGAAAAAATTGCCACTCTGGACACCTTTTGTTTCTCTCCCCTCTCACCTTAAACCTATGCCCTCTAGATTTAGACTCCCGTACTTTTGAGAAAAGATATTGACTATCTAGCTGATCTATGCCCCTCATTGTTTTATGGACCTGTTATTGTTGATGTATTTTTTCAAAAAATGAGATTGATATTTGTAAGCTTAGGAACAGGATCGAGGAATATGAGGATTAGTACTGAGTATCTGATATTTGGGATATGAGGTCCACAGCTGGGAACGCTTGGAACCTTCTGCCAAGAAGGGATGAAGACCAAGAGGAAATAATGCAGGAAATCATTTTGATAAAAATGCTGGAAAGACGAGACTTAATACAAATTTTGTGCGGAGGGGGAGGAGGGAGAATCATTTTCCTTCAGCGGGTAGCTTGGGACCCTGTTGGCTTCGAAAGTGCTGAAATGCAAATTTCCATTTGGCTTTATTTAACCTGGCAACAGTGTAACCGACACAATACAATTCCTTTCTGGCATTGAGTGGATCAGTGTGTGCTGATTAATTCCATTGGAACTGGGAGTGAATGAATGAATGGGCGCATGAATCAATTTAACTGACTGAAAAAAGCCACAAGTTTGACAAAATAGTTGTTGACAGTGATGCATTTGGGGGGGGGGTTAATTGTTTGATATGTTTGGCCAATTTTATTTTCGGTTGGGCTGGGGACGGAGGGGGTTGGGGGTTCGAGTCTGCACCGAGCATGGAGTCCAGTACTGTGAACGCTTGAGTTGGCAGAATTAATCGACAATGTTAATTACATCTATCAACTGCCAGCGTAGTTGTTGATTCATGGCACATAAAGTGGAGACTAACAGTGAGGAGATTGCCTCATAGTCCCTGACAAACGTCAACTCTGGAAATCCTTGGCTTCCCAAGTGCGGCAGAGTCAATGAAGCTACAAGCCAAATTACATGGAGCAGGATTTCCCGATTGTGTGTATGGGGTCCTTGTATGTAGATGAGACCCAATGATGTACATGGGATCCCTTATGCAATCTCAGGTTGGTGCCTGGACCAACTTGCAAAAAACATCTACCAACAACCGCCCCCCCTTCCCCAAAAAGAAATGCCAGAAGACAGGGTCAGAGAGGGAATGGGGCAATGAATGTCGCACCATCATTTTAAGGCACCCCATTCCCCACAAGTAGCTGAAATTAAGATCCAGCCTTGGGTTTCGAACTGTTGACTATTAGCCTATTCTGCCATTACTGGCACTGCTGCTCTTCCTGATGCCTGGGAGTGAGTAAGTGGGGCGTGGGATGCAATGGCAATCTTGTGGGCGTCCATGTAATGGGGCCTCACCACACTCGAACATATTTTCCTGTTTGGTTTTGTCTTGTATCAGAGTAATACATCCAAATGCATAAACATCCTGCTCATTATTTGACTGAAGAGCTTCAGAATCATAGAATCATTGAATCCCTGCAGTGCAGAAGGAGTGAAGTGGAGGTGCCGGTGTTGGACTGGGGTAAACACAGTAAGGAGTCTAACAACATCAGGTTAAAGTCCAACAGGTTTATTTGGTAGCAAATGCCACTAGCTTTCGGAGCGTGCTGCTCCTTCGTCAGGTGGAGTGGGAAATGTGCTCACAAACAGGGCATACAGAGACACAAACTCAATTTACAGAATAATGATTGGAATGCGATTCTTTACAGCTAATCAAGTCTTAAAGGTACAGACAATGTCTCACAATGACTCACATTGTCTGTACCTTTAAGACTTGATTAGCTGTAAAGAATCGCATTCCAATCATTATTCTGTAAATTGAGTTTGTGTCTCTCTATGCCCTGTTTGTGAGCAGATCTCCCACTCCACCTGACAAAGGAGCAGCGCTCCGAATGCTAGTGGCGTTTGCTACCAAATAAACCTGTTGGACTTTAACCTGGTGTTGTGAGACTTCTTACTGTGCAGAAGGAGGCCATTGGGCCCATCGAGTCCACACCGACTCTCTGACAGAGTATCTTACCCAGGCCTCTCCCCTGCCCTATCCCCGTAACCCCACACACATTTACTATGTCTAATCCATCTGACCTACATATCCTTGGACACTAAGAGACAATTTAGCATGACCAAACCACCTAATCTGTGATTTTAGGGCACTAAGGGGCAATTTTGTTTTGGTTCTTGGTGTCCTTATCTGAGGAAGGATGTCCTTGCGATAGAGGGAATACAGCGAGAGTTATCAGGCTGATTCCTGGGATGGCAGGATTGTCATATGAGGACAGATTAACTCAGTTTGGATTATATTCACTGGAGTTTAGAAGAGTGAGAAGGGATCTCATAGAAACTTATAAAATTCTTTCAGGGTTAGACAAGGTAGATTCAGTAAGAATGTTTCCAATGGTGGGGGAGTCCAGAACTAAGGATCATTGTTTGAGGATAAGGGGTAAACCTTTTAGAACTGAGGTGAGAAGAAATTTCTTCGTCCAGAGGGTGGTGAATGTGTGGAATTCACTACCATGGAATGTGGTTGAAGCCAAAACGTTGTTTGATTTCAAGAAGAAATTAGATATAGCTCTTGGGGCTAAAGGGATCAAGGCATATGGGGGGAAGGAGGGGTCAGGATATCGAATTCAATTATCAGCCATGATCAATATGAATGGCGGAGCAGGCTCGAAGGGCCGAATGGCCTCCTCCTGCTTCTAGTTTCTATGTTAATTTAGCATGGCCAATTCACCTAACTTGCACATCTCGGGACACTAAGGGGCAATTTAGCATGAACAATCCATCTGATCTGCTCATCTTTGGAATGTGGGAGGAAACCAGAGCACCCGGAGGAAACCCACGCAGACAAGGTGAGAACGTGCAAACTCCACACAGACAGTGACCTGAGGCTGGAATCGAACCTGGGTCCCCGGCGCTGTGAGGCAGCAGTGCTAACCACTATGCCACTTTTATTTCTTTAATCTTTCATTTTGACTCACAAAGAGGTTGCAATGAGCTGTGAATGAGCAGAGCTTTATGAGAATAGTGGAACATGTGGTTTTTTCCAACTTTTGGCTGGGAGGATGAAAAATAGCAGTCGGCATTAATCAAATCCAAACCTCTCTTTCAGTCCAGAATAATGACGCCATGATCAGTATTTTCCTTCTGCTTGTGTGTGTGTTTTTTTTTTGGGGGATGGGGCAGGTTGCATGGGGGTATGCCAAATATTTGACTTTTTCAATGCCGTGGCTTCCCCCGCACTAGACAAAGCCTTTAGCATCCTTTATTAATTGAAAAAAACCATTTTTAATATTAGTCTCAAGTAAGGCTTACATTAACACTGCAATGAAGTTAGTGTGAAATTTCCCTAGTCGCCATAGCCCGGTGCCTATTCGGGTCAGTGCACCTAACCAGCACGTCTTATAGACTGTGGGAGGAAACCGGAACACCTGGAGGAAACCCACGCAGACACGGGGAGAATGTACAAACTCCACACAGACAGTAACCCAACCCGGGTCCCTGGCGCTGTGAGGCAGCAGTGCTAACCACAGTGCCGCCTTTATAAAAGAAATAGACAGGAGGGAAATATTCCATTGGCATGTCTGGTCATTCTCCCCTTCCCCTTAGGTCAGTTTATCCATCTATGTTGATGCCGACGGTGATTCTATTAAAATTGGCCTCCAGTAACCAAGCTGAACGACCCATGCAGCTGAGAGCCAAACCCGTCGACCAGCTTTTAGCCAACGGGTACACAAGAGTGCAACTGTGTAGTGTTCTCTGACAGAAATGGTGTTGAGTCACGTACACGCTTTTGTGAAGTAACCTTGCAAATATGAACACTCTATTTTCCTATCAAAACAGAAACAACAGAGCAGCTCAGCACGAACTGGAACGGGATCTGTGTGACAAATGTGCAGCGTACTGGATTGATGATAAGGCTCACCAACTGAAGAACACCTCTGATGGTATCAGCTATTACTGCGGAATTGAACAAGTGAATGCCACGTAAGTGCCGGGCCAACCCTTAGCCCGACATCATTTTCTGTCCTGTTACAATGTTAAATCTAAGGTGAAAGACATTCAAAGGTTAACATCGAGGGTCATCAGTATGGCAAGCACAGTGGGATTCATTAGATTGGTTGCTTTTGTTTTTCAAAACTCTTCGCTCTGATGGGTGATTGCCGTCATGGCCTTTATTATGTTAGCTCGGTTTAGTTTGATTGGCTGGACAGCTGTGGGGAGGGGGATTTCCCTGTTGTGGTGAGTTTCGCCACGACGGGAAATGGTGCACTGCTCACTGGTGGCAAGATCTCACGGTCCCGCCATTGTCAACGGGGTTTCCTGTTCATTGCCCCCTCCTTGCCGCTGGGAAACCCGCAGCAGGGGGGGCACCATTGGCAGTACCATACACTGCCACAGGCATGAATACTAGAAAGGTTTCGGCACTGATTCATGATGCAGAGCAACGCCAACAGCTCAGGTTCAATTCCCGTACCAGCTGAGGTTATTCGTGAAGCCCCGCCTTCTCAACCTTGCCCCCTCGCCTGAAGTGTGGTGACCCTGAGGTTAAATCACCACCAGTCAGCTCTCCCCCATCTAAGTAGAGAGCAGCCTATGGTCATCTGGGATTATGGCGACTTTACCTTTATTAAACCAATAGGGGAGCAATTCTGAGGTTGAGATAAGACAGAGCACCATATCCGAGAATTGTTTTGCTGATATTGATGGACAAATGCAACATTGGATAGCCCTTAATTTTGCATGCTAATACAATCATAGAATCCCTACAGTGCAGAAGGAGGCTATTCAGCCCATCGAGTCTGCACCAACAACAATCCCATCCAGGTCCTATCCCCGTAACTCCACATATTTACCCCGCTAATCCCCTTGACACTAAGGGGCAATTTAGCATGGCCAATCCATCCAACCTGCACATCTTTGGAGTGTGGGAGGAAACCTACACCGACATGGGGAGAATGTGCAGACTCCATGAGGCCGGAATCCCGAGTCCCTGGCGCCGTGAGGCAGCATTGCTAACCGCTGTGCCACCGTGCCACCCACCACTGTGCCACCGCGCCGTACAAGTTGGTTAATAGCGAAGTAGCAATCCAGTTTGCATCTCTCTCCATTTTTTCCCCACTGACTTTGAGGAAATGACTCTCAGGTTCAATCGCGATTCAAAATTAGGGCAAAAAATTGTAAAACAGTTTGTTGACTCACAAAAGCCCATTTGCACCATCACACAAAGTGACAAACAACTCCCCCCACCCCCACAGTGAGTTCATGTGACATTCCTCTATCCAATGTTTGAAGATGGGATGAACTCCAATTATTCTGAAACCATCTTGCTGATACCATCCCTAAGCACCTGCCTACATCTGAGGAGGAATTTTCCTATTCTCCTCTCTTTCTGTGCATGTGGGTGCAAGTCAGCAATGGACTAATCCAACTTGGGAACTCCCGCACATTCTGGCATTTCAAGCACTGTCAAGTCACTTCCACTTTGCACTTGCTTTTCTCATTGTGTCAGAGCTGAAAGGTGTGCTTCTTGCAGCTGGGGTTGGCACATATGGAATACTAAACAGAAGCTCAGGCTTCCAATCAAGATGTGGAGATGCCGACGTTGGACTGGGGTGGGCACAGTAAGAAGTCTCACAACACCAGGTTAAAGTCCAACAGGTTTATTTGGTAGCACGAGCTTTCGGAGCACTGCTCCCAAATAAACCTGTTGGGCTTCCAATCAAAAGAGACATGGAATCCCTACACTGCAGAAGGAGGCCATTTGGCCCATTGAGTCTGCACCAACCACAATCCCACCCAGGCCTTATCTCTGTAACCCCACTTATTTACCCTGCTAGTCCCCCTGACACTGAGGAATAATTTAGCATGACCAATCCATCTATCCTGCACATCTTTGGAGTGTGGGAGGAAACCGTAGCATCCGAAGGAAACCCATGCAGACACGGGGATAATGTGCAAACTCCACACAGTCACCCAAGGCCAGAATTGAACCCGGGTCCCTGGCCCTGTGAAGCAGCAGTGCTAACCACTGTGCCACCTTGTCGTCCTCCTAGACCCCAAGGGGAAATACCCCAGTGCTCCTTCTGTTACAGATGCAACCACTCTTGACTGCCACATGTTGAGGGTAAAATGTTTGTTTCGCGTTGATGCTCAATGATGTGCATAAAGAGAATTCTCTATTATCACTTCAATTTTATGTGAATATAAACCATTTTTATTGAAGTAGGTCAGGGAGGTAATGGGCAGAATGATGAGGCTATTTCAGCACTTGAAGGAGCTCTGCTACTGAGTTAAAACTCTGGGTAGAAACTGGATCTTGTTCCCTCTGTTAATGGGCAAAGCGCAAGTTTGGGGAGCAACATTCTTTGCCTCAAGAAAAATCCACGGCAGCTGCTGAAAATGTGCCGTTGTCAATGAGGAGCCTAAATTTTGTGTGAGGACTCCCTCAAGGAACTGGTGTCCGGGCTTTGGTGAGGAGGTGTCCTGTGTGTCAAAAAAAAAATTAATGTGGCATTTGGAGAAGGAGGAATGCCTCTTCCAGTTCGCTAGGAATTCTTATTTGTGCCATTGGCCCTCACACCTACTGTCCTCCACCACCCTCATCCCAGAATGCACCTGAGGCCACTCCGGCTGAGATTCAGCCACATGGTGTTACAGGGGACGTTTGTTTGGCTAGATTGTGAGTTTAAGGCCAATTGGCCTGCATCTGAACCGCCCAGTTTGGCACACATTGTGGGGGCCACATTGCCACCTTCATGTCCAAACCAGGCAAACAGCTCTCACACCAACCCCCCACCACCGCCACCCCCCTGCCCCCCTCCCCCAACGCATCCACCCAATCTGTCCAGTCGATGCTTCCTTTCCGGATGGACTTGTCTCCTGTAAAATATATGTCTGATGTGTGTGCACTGCAAAACTGCCTCCTGTGGCAGATGTCTCTTAGATCCGATGTTATGAAAGTTTCACAAGCGTAATCCTTCACTTCGTTGGAAGCCATCCAGTTCCATCGTTGTCTGCTGGCTGTCCTGCAGCAGATGGTAGAACTCATCAATTCACTTTATTGTCTGTAGGGAAATTTATTGCGGGTATATTGCTCATTTGTATACAAAATTACAAATAAATGATAGACAATAAAATAAAGAAACTACCTTATCAGAGAGATCTAACTTTAATTACAATATGTATTAAAACTATTCCATTAGATTAAAATAATTGAGTCCCACCTTGAGTGTATATCTCATCCATTTATCTAATTTTAAAAGTTCTTATCAAGAAGACCGCAAACAAGTTCAGTAATAGTTTATCTATTAGTGTCACAAGTAGGCTTACATTAACACAGCAATTAAGTTACTGTGAAAATCCCCTAGTCGCCACACTCCAGCGCCTGTTCAGGTACACTGAGGGAGAATTTAGCATGGCCAATGCACCCTAACCAGCACCTCTTTCGGACTGTGGGAGGAAACCGGAGCACCCGGAGGAAACCCACGCAGACACGGGGAGAATGTGCAGACTCCGCACAGACATGACCCAAGCCGGGAATCGAACCCGGGTCCCTGGCATTGTGAGGCAGCAGTGCTAACCACTGTGCCACCGTGCCGATAGGAACCGATTTGTCCTGCATCTGAGGGATTGGAGCCTTTTCCCTCAATACGACCGGCAGTAATACTGAGACAAGGGGGTGATTCTCGTTGTTCATGGGACTCATCACTTTCATCCAAATTCTTCAAGGGCAGATTTTGTCAAGAGAGATCTTCTCATCAAATACCCTTCCTGCCTGGTTCAATCATCTCTGCACCTGAACTTTCCTAGGACAATACCAGGACAGACATCCAAAAAGGGTTGATAACACTCTCAGCTACAGCTGTACAGAAGCGTTTCATGTTCCATTCAAAAGGATTTTAGTTTTCTGAGGAAGTATAATCCCACACGCTCCTCGGCCACCACATCCATAGAATTCCTACAGTGCAGAAGGAGGCCATTCAGCCCATCAAGTCTGCACCAACTCTCTGACAGAGTATTTTACCCAGGCCCTATCCCTTGCCCAATCCCTGTAACCCCACACATTTACCATGGCCAATCTACCTAACCCGCTCATCTTTGGAGTGTGAGAGGAAACTCGAGCACCCAAAGGAAACCCATGCAGACATGGAGGGAAGATGTAAACTTCACAGACAGTTACCCAAGGCTGGAATTGAACCCGGGTCCCTGGCACAGTGAGGCAGTAGTGCCAACCACTGTGCCACCATGCTGCCCCTTGTATTCTGTATTCTGTTGCCTCCAATTCAACTTATCATCTACTTTGATACCTAGATACTTGTAGTTAGTAACTACTTAATTAACTGGCATTTTCATAAAGTCTGCAACTAGTTCCTCCATCTTATTTTGTTCACATTAAGAGAATAGTTATGCACTAATTTACAAACTCCTTCTCCAAGTTCCTATAGTTTGTCTTTTGTGGGGTCGGTTTAGTTCAGTTGGCTGGATGGCTGGTTTGTGATGCAGAGCTACGGCAACAGCACGGGTTCAATTCCTGTACCAACTGAGGTTCTTCATGAAGGCCCTGCCTTCTCAACTTTGCCCCTCACCTGAGATGTGGTGATCCTCAGGTTAAATTGCCACCAGTCAGCTCTCTCCCTCAAAGAGGAGAATAACCTATAGTCATCTGGGACAAAATATAGTTATATGAAGTTTTTTGACTATAGTAATAGTGAGTGTGGTAGCCCTTTGAGAGGGGGGGAGGGGTGAGCCTTCGTGGGTCATGTAACACGACCATGCAACCCTGAGCCAATCGGGAGTGAAGGGTGAACCATCATCCCAGGGCTGGAGGACTTTAGTTGGAGTTAGGGTGTTTAGGAGTGGACCTGTATTAATTGTCCTATTGGACCCTTTGGTGGGTTTTTTCGGCTGCGCTCACCCCAGACCAGAAATCCCGTCCTGCCCGGTACGATTCCCATGGTAAGCGGGATGGGAAAACTCCCCCCTTTGTGTATGTATTTCTTGTTATTAACAAACCCTTTTAGTTAATCGTTTGTCGCGTTGAGTCATCTTGCGTTATTATCGTGAAGAATCTTGTTCACCGGCTGTGGTTATTAGGATATTAAAGATTGTCCTACCAATGATAACATGTTCTAGAATGTACAAGAGTATGTGAATTACTCTCATTTTCATAGAATCCCTACAGTGCAGAAGGAGGCCATTCGGCCCATCGAGTCTGCACCAACAACAATCCCACCCAGGCCCTATCCCCATAACCCCACATATTTGCCCCGCTAATCCCTCTAACCTATGCATCCTGGGACACTAAAGGGCAATTTAGCATGGCTAATCAACCTAACACACACATCTTTGGACTGTGGGAGGAAACCGGAGCACCTGGAGGAAACCCACGCAGACACGGGGAGAATGTGCAAACTCCACACCGACAGTGACCCAGCCGGCAATCGAACCCAGATCCCTGGAGCTGTGAGGGAGCAGTGCTAACCACAGCGCCATTGTGCCGCCCCACAACTTTAAGATGCATTTGTAACTAAATTCAATTGTGTGACTAGCTGAGCTTTATAGGTCTTGTAAGTCCTGGAACCGTCCAGCCAGGATTCCCATTGATGATTGTTACTCCTGCTGGGAGTCCTCATCCCTACGCATTGCCTCAGAGCCGCATGGTCTGTCGATGTTCCTTAAACCTCAGCATTGACCAGTCGACCAGCACTCGCTTCCCAAGACCACTCATAAAGAAAGGATTTGTGGAGGATGTACTGGGTGTCAGATGGTGCCTGTGCAAACATACTGAACTGGGTGGCAAGTGCAGTGGGGTCAGTACCTTCAGGGAAGGAGCAAAGGACATTAGTTAAAATTGGCAACAAAAAAATGAATAAACAAAATTGATTTTCTTGTTCATTCGTGGGACATGGGCATCGCTTCGCTGGCTGGCCAGCATTTATTTTCTATCCCTGGTTGCCCTTGGAGAGCAGTTGAGAGTCAACCACATTGCTGTGGCTCTGGAGTCACATGTAGGCCAGACCAGATTTCGCTCCCTAAAGGACATTAGTGAATCAGATGGGTTATTCCGACAATGGTTTCATGGTCATCAATAGACTCTTAATTCCCGATTTTTCTTTTTATCAAATGCACATTCCACCATTTGCCATGGCGGGATTAGAACCCGGATTTCTGGATTAATAGTCGACCGATAATACCACTAGGCCATCGCCTCTCTCTTGCATCTTCTGTGGAGTCTGTAGCACAATCTGAAAGCAGTGGTAATCCATCCACTGCTGACTGCATTGTTCTCTGTGTATATCTGATGCGATAGCTTGCTGGTTCCTACATGATTTGATTTGATTTATTATTGTCACATGTATTAGTATACAGTGAAAAGTATTGTTTCTTGGCGTGCTATACAGACAAAGCATACCATTCATAGAGAAGGAAACGAGAGAATGCAGAATGTAGTGTTACACTCATAGCTAGGGTGTAGGGAAAGATGAACTTAATGCAAGGGAAGTCCATTCAAAAGTCTGGCAGCAGCAAGGAAGAAGCTGTTCTTGAGTCGGTTGGTACATGACTTCATACTTTAGTATCTTTTTCCCGAGGGAAGGAGGTGGAAGAGAGAATGTCTGGGCTGTGTGGTGTCCTTAATTAGGCTGTCTTCTTTGCCGAGGCAGTGGGAAGTGTAGACAGAGTCAATGGGTGGGAGACTGGTTTGCGTGATGGATTGGGGTTCATTCACGACCTTTTGTAGTTTCTTGCGGTCTTGGGCAGAGCAGGAGCCATACCAAGCTGTGATACAACCAGAAAGAATGCTTTCTGTGGTGCATCTGTCAAGGTTGGTGAGAGTCGTAGCTGACATACCAAATTTCCTTAATTTTCTGAGAAAGTAGAGACCATGGTGGGCTTTCTTAACTATAGTTAAGCATGGGGGGACCAAGACTAGTTGTTGGTGATCTAGACACCTAAAAACTTGAAGCTCTCGACCCTTTCTACTTCGTCCCCGTTGATGTAGACAGGGGCATGTTCTTCTTTACGCTTCCTGCAGTCGATGACGATCTCCTTTGTTTTGTTGACATTGAGGGAGAGATTATTGTTGCTGCACCAGTTCACCAGATTCTCTATCTCCTTCCTGTACTCTGTCTTGTCATTGTTTGAGATCCAACCCACTACGGTGGTGTTGTCAGCAAACTTGAAAATGGAATTGGAGGGGAATTTGGCCACACAGTCATAAGTGTGTAAGGAGTATAATCGGGAGCTGAGAACACAGCCTTGTGGGGCACCGGTGTTGAGGATGACCGTGGAGGAGGTGTTGTTGCCGATCCTTACTGATTGTGGTCTGTGAGTTAGGAAGTTCAGGATCCAGTCACAGAGGGAGGTGCTGAGCCTCAGGCCACCGAATTTGGAGATGAGTTTCGTGGGAATAATGGTGTTGAGCTGTAGTCAATAAATAGGAGCCTGACTTAGGTATCCTTGTTATCTTGTTCCAGGGGTTGAGTGCAAGACCAGGGAGATGGCATTTGCTGTGGACCTGTTGCGGTGATAGGCAAACTGTAGTGGATCCAGGTAGTCCGGGAGGCTGGAATTGATTTGTGCCATGACTAACTTTTCGAAGCACTTCATAATGGTGGATGTCAGAGCCATCAGCCGATAGTCATTAAGGCACGCTACTTGGGTGAGGGATTCCACAGAAAATAAAGATGCATTTTTCTCTGGAATTTACCCTGGAGCAGTGCATTTGTATTCGGAAAGAGGAAAAAGGAAGGAATAAACTGAACCATGTTCTATCCGTCTGGTTCAGGTATTACAACCAGATAACTCTTTCCATCGGCTATGGCTTCTCTGCTCCAATAAAAACATTAGATCATTTGGCGCTGGAAGGAGCTGTGAGCAAACATACTATTTTGTTTTTTAAAAATCCAATTGTACAGTGGGTAGAATGGTTGTTTCTCCATTTGATGGTCTCAAACTGGCTTTCCATTGCTGATTGTCGAAGTGACTTTTTAATCATACATGCATGCGTTTTGTTAGTTCTGCAAACTGTAAACTGATTGTAGCCTTGGGTAAATTGCATGTTTACCTCTTGTCCAATGAGCTTGGCATTGTTATTGGCCGTGGAATAACCGTAGCCTTTGACTTCCCAGATGAAAGAATCAACAAGCATGTGGTGTCATGTTTTTGAAGATGAAACCACAGAGGGAATGCAATAACTTTTTTTACATATTTCCTGCCCCGAACATCATTTTCCAATCAAGAGCAGCTGGCTTGATCCTCAGACGTTTGGCAATGATATCCAGCATCAATATGTTGCTTAACTCGATAGCCATTCCACTCCTCTGCTGAAAGGAGTTGTGGAGTTCATGTTTACCTTCTAAAATGCTCAACATGTTCTGCTCCCAGTCTTTGCTGGTACACCAGAGGAAATACCAAGGGCTTTCTGTACAAGAGGAAATCAATCTGTTAACTTTTTCCATCCTTGCATCTTTTTTCTGTAAGTAAAACAATGAAGTGATCCTGCCAATAAGAGTACAATCCACTGCCTATTCTTCTAGTTTGGCTTAGTATGGAACAAACCACAAGAGGTAGATCCAAGTGTACTTGCACATCATTCTGTTACACAGGATGGGTTACAAAGAGGCTGTTTGGGCGAACACCCCTGCCTCCTTTCTAACATCCTGAACCACTAACTGTGGGTGTGGAGACGGGCGGTTTGCAAACTTACATTTCTTTCCCACTCAGCAAACAATATTTCCGTCTGCTACTGAGCCTGCTGATTCAAAGGTTCCAAGGCAGAAATAGTTTGAAGTGGCGCACTTCACTTCAACGCGTTTTGGTTGTTTGCAAAATACCAATTCCACTTGGTCATTTTCAGCCAAATACATGCAAAACGAGAAAGGGAAAACTTGCTAAATGATGAAATGGGCTTTATGGATATAACAGGTCATAATTCTGTGCAGATGTTGGAAATTTTAACGATGCCTCTTTTTCTAATCTTCCTCTTGAGTTCTCTGACCCACAGCACCACACAACCTCCGCCGTGGGTAGGGCAGCGAGGCAAGCCCCCAATCCACCCCTGGCCAGAACAAAAATTGAACCCTGTGCATTTGGCAATAATCTGTTCCACACCAGCCACCCAGCCAACTGGGTCTGAGTTGCTGTGGCAACATACAATTTTAAGAGCACGTTAACATTAAGGGCATTTAAATCGTCATTGGATAAACATATGGATGATATTGGAATAGTGTGGGTTAAATGGGCTTTATATTGGTTTCACAGGTCGGTGCAACATCGAGGGCCGAAGGGCCTGTACTGCGCTGTAATATTCTATGTTGTAGCCTGGAGCTATGGATAGTGATGGTAGAACCTCCAATTTCTTTCTGTCACATGGCTGACCAGGAATCTCACCTGCTCCTACTGCCTGCCATCAGTGTGTGTTTAAAGGATTTACAAGTTGATACTCAAGCTGTTTGGCTGAATTATGAATTATAGAATCCCTACAGTGCAGAAGGAGACCATTCGACCCATTGGGTCTGCAACGACTACAATCCCACCCAGGCTCTATCCCCGTAACCCCACATATTTGCCCTGCTCATCCCGTGACACAAGGGCCAATGTAACACGGCCAATCAACCTAACCCATACATCTTTGGACTGTCAGAGGAAACTGGAGCACCCGGAGGAAACCCACGCAGACATGAGGAGAACTTGCAGACTCCACTCAGACAGTGACCCGAGGCCGGAATTAGAACCCGGGTCCCTGGCGCTGTGAAGCAGCAGTGCTAAACATTGTGCCACCGTACCACCCCAAATACACTTACCCTAACCGGGAATCGAACCCAAGGAACAGATCTCCCTTGGCCATCGAGTCCTACTTGTGGGTGGCCCAGTGGATAGCACTGCTGCTTCGCAGTGCCCGGGACCTGGGTTCGATTCCCGGCTTGGGTCACTGTCTGTCTGGAGTTTGCACGTTCTCCCCATGTCTGCGTGGGTTTCCTCCGGGTGCTCCAGTTTCCTTCTACAGTCAAAGATGTGTGGGTCAGATTGATTGGCCATGCCACATTGGCCCTCGCGTCACGGGATGAGCAGGGCAAATATGTGGAGCTATGGGGATAGGGTCTGGGTGGGATTGTGGTCGGTGCAGACTCGATGGGCTGAATGGCCTCTTTCTGCACTGTAGGATTCTATGATTCTACTTGAAGCCAGAGCTCCAAGGCAGTGACACAACCGACTGCCACTAGACCTCCTCTTAATTTTCAGCGTGGTTTTAAATGATCAAACCTATGTTAATGTACTTATTATTGATCTATTCAAATATTTTGTTAGAATCTCGACTCCTGACTCCTGGTTAAAGTATACGGAAGACAACATTCTACGTTCACAGTGTGAGCGGGCTGCCTCAGCAAGACTGCGAGATGAGCTTGAAAAGCTTCTAGCTGCTACATCCGAGGAGCTGTGGAAACAGTTTAACAATGTCAATCTCGCATTTACACATCGCATCTTTGAAATTGGAGATGCCAAGAAAAAGCTACAGATGCACCTGTCCAAGGTAAGGCACTACACCTATAGGCAGCTTGCACACGAATCCATTTATCCCCCATCGCTACCGTCCCTGAGCAGAGAGGGCAAGACCTTCTTCCTAAATTGTTGCATCTGTTGTTACAATGGCGTTGGTTGGAGACTTCCAAGATTTTGCTTAAAGTTTTTTATTAGCGTCATAAGTAGGCTTACATTAACACTGCGATGAAATTACTGTGAAAATCGCCTAGTCGCCAGACTTCAGCGCCTGTTTGGGTACCCTGAGGGAGAATTTAGCATGGCCAATGCACCTAACCCGCACGTCTTTCAGACTGTAGGAGGGAACTGGAGCACCCGGAGAAAACCCACACAGGCACGGGGAGAACTTGCAGACTCTGCACAGACTGTGGCCCAAGCCGGGAATCGAACCCGGGTCCCTGGTGCTGTGAGGCAGCAGTGTCACCCTGGGAAGCCTGGTGACTGAGCAACAATGAAGGGCTGGTGGTATATGTCCAAGCCAGAATGTAACTTGGATGGGAATGGGTGAATGATGGTGTTTTCGCTACATGGCCGCTATTGTCCTCTTTGGTTGCAGAGATCATGAGGCTGGGAAGGTACTATTGTGGTAAGCTTGGTGAGTTGCTGCTGTACATCCTGTAGATAACATATGCTGTGATCCCAGTGAACTAATGGGAAAAGGGGAGGGGAATGGCATTTGTTAGCAGATACCGACTTGCTCTGTTCTGGATGGAATTGAGCTTCTCAAATCATAGAATCCCTACAGTGCAGGAGGAGGCCATTCGGCCCATCCAGTCTGCACCAACCGCAATCCCACCCAGGCTCTATACCCATAACCCCATGCATTTACCCTAACTAGTGCCCCTGACACTAAAGGGCAATTTAACATGGCCAATCCACTGTGCCACCATGCCATCCCAAGGGCGGGATTTTCTGGCCGCACTTGCCCCATGGCCGGAAGATCCTGTCCGTGGTCAACAGACCTTTACATGGTTCATGTCCCGCCCGCTACGATTCCTGTGGGATGGGAAATTTCCATCGAGACCCATCCCGTCAAGTGAAGCATTTCCCATTACACTCCTAACTTGAGTCTTAATTTTCTAACTTTAGCATAGCTGAATAGGTGACACAGTTTATGTGTCCTCTCTCTGTCACTTTGCAGTTAAGTATCACACCCGTGGTGATAAATGGCACAATTAACTAGGACACTTTCACCTTTCTCTTCTGGGATTTGAGCTCGGATATGATGAACATATTAGTGTAGGAATGCGATGATGCTGCTTGTTTTAAAATGGGCAGGCAACGCATCCACTATTGGGGCAGTGTACATGCAGAAATGCTGAGCTAAAATTTTGCTACCCACCATATTAGTATGGGTTCTTAAAACAGGTGCACTTTTACATATATAAGTAAAAAATAGTTTGCTTTGAGTAAGATAGCTGATATCAGGCCAGCTACATTCAGGGAACAATCTCTACATTTTTTTTATTCATTCATGGGATGTGGGCATCGCTGGCTGGGCCAGCATTTATTGCCCATCCCTGAGGGCACTTAAGAGTCGACCACTACACCACAGTCTCCCCAATGTGGTCTGACTTTTTTTTATTCGTTCACGGGACATGGGCATCGCTGGCTAGTCAGCATTTATTGTCCATCCCTAGTTGCCCTTGGAGGGCAGTTGAGAGTCAACCACATTGCTGTGGCTCTGGAATCACATGTAGGCCAGACCAGGTAAGGACAGTAGATTTCCTTCCCTAAAGGGCACTAGTGAACCAGATGGGCTTTTCTGACAATCAGCAATAGTTTCATAGTCATCAGTAGATTCTTAATTCCAGATTTTTTTTATTGAATTCAAATTCCGCCATCTGCCGTGACAGGATTCCAACTCGGGTCCCCAGAACATTAGCTGCGTTTCTGGATTAATGGTCTAGTGTGCAATACCACTCGGCCATCGCTGTCCTTAAAGTGACTTCTTAAAGACCACCATCAAAAAGATACGATTAAAAATATTACTTACTGATTGTAGATTCTGGAGGTGCAGGATTGATCCTCCTGGCTCCATACGAAAAACATGGGCTGCTGATGGTCACTGTCCTCCCCCTGGTAATCGCTGCCTTGACCCCGACTCTCAGAATCAGTCACCCCCGCACCAAATCACTCCATCGATCGCCATCCCAGTTAACCCCCCTCTCCCCACCCAATCTGATCATTCCCTCCTCTTGTAAACCATCCTTATGGAAAAGTGGTGTAAAGCAGGCTGTGGATTTGCAATGAGTTGGTTTGGCACAACTTCTGAAGAACATTTTCCATCCTGTTTGTATTTAGAAAATCCCCACTATCCATCCTGCCTTTCCTTCAAATCGCTTTCCTCGGTGCATTCCCTGTATTTGGTTCGGACAGGGTTCTTGTTGAGTGACCCCCACCGTTAGTTCTGACGAAGGGTCACCCGGACTCTATTCTCTCTCCACAGATGCTGTCAGACCTGCTGAGATTTTCCAGCATTTTCTGTTTCAGATTCCAGCGTCCGCAGTATTTTGCTTTTACTGCCATTATTTCTGTTTAAGACACTCACTTGTTAATGAGACTGAACGATTTTTAGATTGATTTGATTGTCCTGCTAAATTTAAGGATGCCTTTAGTTTGAATGTTGGCTGGTGAGCAGCAGGGAGGGTCCTTGCTCCTATACCTTTGCCAGTGAAAATGCTTTTTTTTTCTTTATCGGGAATACAGCTTAAACTAAACTCAAATCTGATTGTTTTAAAACCCAGATTCACTGCAAATGCAGACCCCTGTGCACCACCCCATTCATCTCAGCAAACCTGATGTCCTGAGAGCAACAATTTCCATTACTTTTATAAGAATGAGCTATTATTACTTAGTGCTACAAATTGAACTCTTGTCAGTATTTGTTTTTGGCATGAGTGAGCTTGTTGTAATCAGCTGTAACCGGTAAACCAAATCATAGGGAGGCAGTGGCGTAGTGGTATTGTCACTGGACTAGTAATCCAGTGACATAGGGTAATGTTCTGGGTTCAAATCCCACCATAGCAGATGGTTAAATTTGAATTCAATGTAAACATCTGAAATTAAAAGTCTAATGATGACCAGGAAACCATTGTCTATTATTGTAAAAACCCATCTGGTTCATAAATGTCCTTTAGGGAAGGAAATCTGGCCTACATGTGACTCCAGATCCACAGCAATGTGGTTGACTCCTAAATGCCTTCAGGGATGGGCAACTGGCCCAGCCAGCAATGGCCACATCCCATGAACTAATTAAAAAAAGAGATCCCCTCATATTCCTGCCATTCCAGGAATCAGCCTTGTAAACTTTTGGGGTAGCATGGTGGCACAGTGGTTAGCACTGTTGCCTCACGGCGGCAGGGGCCCGGGTTCAATTCCCGGCTTGGGTCACTGTCTGTGTGGAATTTGCACATTCTCCCCGTGTCTGCATGGGTTTCCTCCGGGTGCTCCGGTTTCCTCCCACAGTCCAAAGATATGCGGGTTAGGTGGATTGGCCACATTAAAATTGATCCCAGTGTCAGGGGATTAGCAGGGTATATATGTGGAGTTACGGGAATAGGGCATGGGTGGGATTGTTGTCAGTGCAGACTCGATGGGCCGAATGGGATTCTATAGAATCCCTACAGTGCAGAAGGAGGCCATCTGGCCCATCGAGTCTGCATCGGCTCTGCAACAGAGGATCCTACCCAGGCCCATTCCCGTAGCTCCACACATTTACTCCATTAATCCCCCTAACCTACACAGCTTGGGACACTAAGGGGCCATTTTGCCATGCCCAATTCACCTAACCTGCACATCTTTGGAGCGTGGGAGGAAACCGGAGCACCCGGAGGCAACCCACGCAGACACGGGGAAATGTACAAACTTCACACAGATAATCACCCGAGGCGGGAATCGAACCCAGGTCCCTGACACTGTGAAGCAGCAGTGCTAACCACTGTGCCACCGTGTACTCAGAAGGACTTTAGTGAACCAGATGGTTTTTTATGACATTCAACAATGGTTTCATGGTCATTATTAGACTTTCTAATTTGAGATTTCAATTGAAATCAGATTTCACCATCTGAATTAAATCTTGTTTTAAATGAAGATCAAAGAAGAAGAAAGACTTGCATTTATATAGCGCTTTTGACAACTATCACCAGTCTCAAAGTACGGCCAATTAAGTACTTTCAAAGTGTATTCTTTTCTATCATGTTGGAAACGCCATACGCACGCAGCAAGCTCCCACAAACAAGAACATGATGATAATCAGTTTTTTCAATGTTGATCGAGGAATGAAAATTGTACAGGACACCGTGGATAACTCTCCTACTGTTCTTCGAAATAGTGCCATGGGATCTTTTGCATCCAACTACATCAGCAGATAAGACCTCAGTTTAACATCTCCTCTGAGAGGTGGCACCACCAACGGTGCAGCACTCCCTCCGTACTGCAGTGGGGTGTCAATTTTGTTTTTCAGGACTCGGCCTGGAGTGGGACTTGAACCCAGAGGTGAAAGTGGTACCAACTGAGCCACAGCTGACACGTCCCAATCTATTGCGCATGTGCAGACCTCTGATGCTGCACATGCGCACTTTCAACAGCAGAAAGAGAGATGTCAGGCCCCTGCTGTTGCAGGCAGCCTCACAAACTCTCCACTCCCTCACCAAAATCACAGTGGCCCTTGGCAAAGTGCAAGCCGCACATACCCAAAATACAGCCCCCGCTGTCTCCCGCACTGCCCAGACTGATCACGTCTCCCTCCCCTCCCCCCCCCGACCGATTCGATCATGTTGCAGAGTGCCAGCGGGCCCCCCTGCCCACCCAGCCCCTCCATCCGATTGCATTTCAGAGAGGCAGTGGCCCCCCTCTCCCCCTCATCCAATTGCATTGCAGAATGGCAGCGGGCCCCCTTCCCCCCAATCGGGCTGCCCCTCATAGGCCCCACCCCCATAGGCCCTGCCCCTGTAGGTCCCATCTCCTGGTACTGCCCGGTGGACAGTGCTAAAGTGCCCAGTGGGCATTGCCCAGGTGCCAGGGTGGCACTGCCAAGCTGGCACTGCCCAAGGGGCCACCGCCCATTGCCTTTGGCCTTCCCGGGGAGCCACAATGGTTTCCGGTTCCACCGGCGAGGCCAACACGACTGTTCCCCGTTCATCGGGAGCGGGTGTTTTCCTCGCCGGAGGGAACCTCTCCTGGCGAGATCATAAAGGCAAAGCGAGCCCCGACAACTGAGCGCCGGGCTCGCTAAACACATGTAAATCAGTATTTAAATAAATTTGAATAAATTATTTTGCCTCTCACCCATTTTCAATGAGAGGCTGACCGTGCCGGGAATCCGGCTCCCGTAAAACCGCGACAGCCGAGAAATCGGGCGTGATCCTGATGTCTTGGCTCTCGCGCGATTTTTACTGCTTGCTCCTTCCATCTTTCTGTCTTCCACCTATTGCTCACCAGAGAATTAGAACATAGAACATTACAGCGCAGTACAGGCCCTTCGGCCCTCGATGTTGCGCCAACCAGTGGTACCAATCTAAAGCCTCTCTAATCTACACTATTCCAATATCATCCATATGTTTATCCAATAACCACTTGAACGCTCTCAACGTTGACGAGTCCACTACTGCTGCAGGCAGGGCATTCCACGCCCTTACTACTCTCTGAGTAAAGAACCTACCTCTAACATCTGTCCTATATCTCTCACCCCTCAATTTAAAGCTATGTCCCCTCATGCTAGCCAACACCATCCGAGGAAAAAGGCTCTCACTATCCACCCTATCTAATCCTCTGATCATCTTGTATGCCTCTATTAAGTCACCTCTTAACCTTCTTCTCTCTAACGAAAACAACCTCAAGCCCCTCAGCCTTTCCTCATACGATTTTCCCACCATACCAGGCAACATCCTGGTGAATCTCCTCTGCACCCTTTCCAACACTTCCACATCTTTCCTATAATACGGCGACCAGAACTGTACGCAATACTCCAAATGCGGCCGCACCAGAGTTTTGTACAGTTGCAGCATGACCTCCTGGCTCCGAAACTCAATCCCTCTACCAATAAAAGCTAACACACCGTACGCCTTCTTAACAACCCTATCAACCTGGGTGCCAACTTTCAGGGATCTATGCACCTGGACACCCAGATCCCTCTGTTCATCCACATTACCAAGTATCTTACCATTAGCCCAGTACTCTGTATTCCTGTTACTCCTTCCAAAGTGAATCACCTCACACTTTTCCGCATTAAACTCCATTTGCCACCTCTCAGCCCAGCTCTGCAGCTTATCTATGTCCCTCTGTAACCTGCCACTTCCCTCCGCACTGTCTACAACTCCGACTTTAGTGTCATCCGCAAATTTACTAATCCATCCTTCCACGCCCTCATCCAAGTCATTAATAAAAATGACAAACAGCAGTGGCCCCAAAACAGATCCTTGCGGTACACCACTAGTAACTGAACTCCAGGATGAATATTTCCCATCAACGACCACCCTTTGTTTTCTTACAGCTAGCCAATTCCTGATCCAAACCACTAAATCACCCTCAATCCCATGTGTCCGTATTTTCTGCAAAAGCTTACCATGGGGAACCTTGGTTGCCCGTAGAAATTCCAGGTACAAATCCTTGTCACCACCAGAGATCTGAATGCCAATTTGATTTGATTTATTATTGTGACATGTATTAGTATACAGTGAAAAGTATTGTTTCTTGCACGCCAGACAGATATGTCAAGAGAACTTTCAAGTTACAACTAATTTAAGTGTCCAGTTTCACCTTTTGGCACAGACCTTGAAATGACAATTATCAATCAACTCGTTGCCTGTTACATTTCCTGCCTGATTTTCAACTCTATGAATCAATGTCTGTCTGTGTGGAGTCTGCACATTTTCCCTGTGTCTGCGCGGGTTGCTTCTGGGTGCTCCAGTTACCCCCCCAGAGCCCAAAGATGTGCAGGTTAGGTGGAATTGGCCATGCTAAATTGCCCCTTAGTGTCCAAAAGATGTGCGAGTGGGTTAGGATCAATGCATGGGGTTATGGGGATAGGGTGGGGGTGTGGGCCCAGGTAGGGTGCCCTTTTGGAGAGCCGGGCAGACTGAATGGGCCAAATGGCCTCCTTCTGCACTGTAGGGATTCTAAGAACTGAAAATTATTTCTGTGATCCAGCAGCAGGTTGGCTGGCTGGAAGATGCAGTATAAAGACTGTCATTTCTTACTTTGCAATGCAAATGAGGAGGGGTGTGGCCAGTGTAACATTCATAAGGCTTCCAAGGGTGCGGCAGCGTTCGATCCCTTCGATGCCAAAAACCTGATTAGCGACTTTCTGCTTTTGGACATGTTTATTCTGGGAGAAGGGAAAGGTGCTGAAGGCGGTTAAAAGCCTTTCAGCCGGTTTCATCTCACCTCTCCTAGAACGCTACTCATTCATCAACAGCTTTTAAATATGTGGGCTCAGATCACAGACAATGGGGGAGATTTCTGCCCCTGTTTACAGGGGCGGGATGGGGGAGAGGAAGGAGATTTGAGCGGGAAACCCAAACACCTTTTACTCCAGCAGGGTTTCCCTACTCGATAACCACACCCCCCCTCCCACCCCCTCGCCCCCGGCCAGTGACGTAACGGGGATCCTGACTTTAAAAGTTGGGATCTCCATTCGTATCTAATTGGGGTTGCACATTAGGCGTTTATGCCTGCTTTCGCCCCCCCACTGTCCATTCCCATGGCGATGTCGATCAGGACAGGTTCCCCACCCTGTGCACCTGCTGGACGGTACCTTCCAGTGATTCACAGGGGGCTGGGGATCATGCTAGGGCAGCACCATGGGGCATGCGGGGGGCAGTGCCGGAGAGGCGCGGGGGTGAATTCGGGTGGGGGAGGTGCTGGGGGTCCTATGGTCATTGCAGGGGGGATTGGTTCTGTGGTGGGGATGGATTTCTGTTGGCGGGGTTGGTGGAGTGGTCTGTGTCTTGGGTATGGGGGGAAAGGTTTCAGTGGGACATTTCTACTTTCGGTCAGGACTCTCCATGAGGGGTGGTGGGGAGATCGGGTGGGGGTGGGGCGGGGGGGTAGAGATGGGGACAGATGGCTGACCCGGGGAGGTCCAGGAGCCCAGCGATCAAGGGAAGGGTGTGTGTGTCGGAAGGCCAGTGACAGTAAAGTTAAAGTTTATTTATTAGTTACAAGTAAGGCTTACATTAACACTGCAACGAAGTTACTGTGAAATTCCCCTAGTCGCCACGCTTTGGTGCCTGTTCGGGTCAATGCACCCTAACCAGTACGTCTTTCAGACAGTGGGAGGAAACCGGAGCACCCGGAGGAAACCCACACAGACTTTTGGAGAACGTGCAAACTCCACACAGTCAGTGGCCCAAGCTGGGAATCAAACCCAGGTCCCTGGCACTGTGAGGCAGCAGTGCTAACCACTGTGCCACCGGGCTACCCATGATGGGGGGTGTTGCGAGGCTGGCCAGTATTCCAGCTGGCCAGCGATCTGGAGGCTGGCAATGGGGGGCCACTGTGCATGTGCTAATCTTGGCGCATGTGCAGTGGCCCGCTCAGCGCTATGCTGCTGGGAATAGGCCCCGCCCCCAGATTTCCGGAGGGAAACACGCCAGGGATGCACAGAGTCAGAGATTTATTCTGGAAGTCACACTAAAAAAAAAACGCTGGGATTTACTCCCATTTTCCCGCACGTTGGTAGCTTAGAATTTGTTTGGGAGAATCCCGGTCAGTGTATGACTAGCTGCTGACTGGAAGTAAAAATATGAGTAAAAATCAAAACATTCAAAGAAAAGAGGGAAAAAAGGAACAGGGATGGTGATGTGAAAGAGTTAAACTCAATATTGAGCCTGGAAGGTTGTAAAGTGCTTAACTGAAAGATGAGATGCTGTTCCTTAGATTTACATTGAGATTCACTGGAACAGGTGCAGCTTTGACAAAGGGTCGACTGGACTCGAAACGTCAGCTCTTTTCTCTCCTTACAGATGCTGCCAGACCTGCTGAGATTTTCCAGCGTTTTCCCTTTTGGTTTCAGATTCCCAGCATCTGCAGTAATTTGCTTTCATCCAGTGCAGCAGGGCAAGGATGGTGAGATCAGTATGTGTGCAAGAGATTTCATTACACTGCCTGAGCTGTTGCTAATATAATCTAATGACTGGAAACAAGTCGGGAGCTGTATTGATTTGATTTTGATTTGATTTGATTTATTATTATCACATGTATTTGCATACAGTGAAAAGTATTGTTTCAATACAGACAAAGCACACCATTCATAGAGAAGGAAAGGAGAGAGTGCAGAATGTCGTGTTACAGTCATAGCTAGGGTGTAGAGAAAGATCAACTTAATGCGAGGTTGGTCCATTCAGAAGTCTGATGGCAGCAGGGCAGAAGCTGTTCTTGCTGGAATATCAGAAGAATGGAGGGGCAGTGAAAAGTAAATACTGGCTTGTGGTTTAGGGTCCAGTGGCTGTTTACCGCAGAATGCCAGAACAGTCCACTGTATCCATAATTTGCCATCTAGTTTTAGCTGTAATACAATTAAAATTACCCATAGAGAGGACACAGTGTGTTTAAAAGTATGGCCGTTCCCACAGTGGGTGGGTGTTCAGCTATGCCAGCTTACCATCCAGGTAACAACGTTGAAAATTACCTACAGCCACTCTTTGTGGTGGCATTAATCCCCCCCCTTACCCAGCAACCGAATGCCCACGCACACATTTCCCATCAGATTGCTGTTCGTCTCTTTAAACTTGGCAACGTTTGAATTGAATGTGCAGTTTACACACAGAAGAACAGCCTGTACCTGGCCACAGGCCAGCGGCGCTGGAACTAACTTAGCAGCAGTCCATAACTGTGTCAATTCAGCTACCTTAAATCAAAATCTAAATGAGACACTTGTTACAGACGCAATGGAGCTGCCGTTAACTGACCTGTTACTGGCAATGTGCCGGAAACACAAATAGGGGGAGCTGCCAACTTGAAGGTACTTCATCCCATTTTCATCCAAATTGCCAGCCACAAGTAGGTGCAACTGAGGGGAGGAAAACTGGCATCAGAGTTTTACTCAAGTCTAGCCGCAACTTAGCAGCAGGCAGCTTTCCTGAAGATGGGTCTGTTTATACTTATTAGAAAAGAAAGCAATTCTGGCCTCGGGTGACCGTCTGTGTGGAGTCTGCACATTTTCCCCGTGTCTGCGTGGGTTTCCTCCGGGTGCTCCGGTTTCTTCCCACAGTCCAAAGATGTGCAGGTTAGCTGGTTTGCCCCTTAGTGTTCCAAGGTGTGTAGGTTAGGGGCATAGCGGGGTAAATACGTGGGGTTATGGGGACAGGGCCTGGATAAGTTGCTCTGTCAGGGAGTCGGTGCAGACTCGAAGGGTCGAATGGCCTCCTTCTGCACTGTAGGGATTCTGTGAACAACTTATATTTATAGAGCACCTTTAACGTAATAAACTGCCCCAAGGAAATTCACAGGAGCAGTAACAAAGCAAATATGACACCAAGCCTCTTAAGGAGATATTAGGTCAAATGGTCAAAAGTTCGTTCATAGAGGTAGGTTTTAAGCAGTGTCTTAAAGGGGGAAGTGAGCTCGAGAGGCACCGAGGTGCAGAGAAAGAATTCCAGAGCTGGGGACCGAGGCAACTGAAGGCACGGCCACCACTGGAGGAGAAATTAAAATCAGGTATGCACAAGAGGCCAGAATTCGAGGAGCACAGATATCTCAGGGGGTTATGGAGTTGGAGGATATTCCAGATATCATCATAGAATCCCCACACAATGCAGAAGGAGGCCATTCAGCCCATCAAGTCAACAATCCCACTCATGCCCTATCTCCGTAACTCCATGTAATCCCCCTGACACTGAGGGGCAATCCCACCCAGACCTGTTCCCTGTAACCCCAAGGATTTACCCTGCTAATTCCCCTAACCTTGGGACACCAAGGGGCAATTTAGCACGGCCAATGCACCTAACCTGCACATCTTTGGAGTGTGGGAGGAAACCGGAGCACCCGGAGGAAACCCACGCAGACATAGGGAGAATGTGCAAATTCCACACAGACAGTGACCCGAGGCCGGAATTGAACCTGGGTCCCTGGCGCTGTGAGGCAGCAGTGCTAACCACTGTGCCACCGTGCGCTAGGAGGGAGGTCAGGAGGGAGAAGGCTGTGGAGGAATTCAAAAACAAGCACTAGCTAGATCGTGGAATAATCATTTGTTTTAATTTGATTTATTATTGTCATATGTATTTGTATACAGTGAAAAGTATTGTTTCTTGCATGTTCTACAGACAAAGCACATCGTACATAGAGAAGGAAAGTGCAGAATGTAATGTTTAATAGAATCCCTACAGTGCAGAAGGAGGTCATTGGGTCTGCACCGATTCTCCCCCAGAGCATCTCATCCAGACCCACCCCCTACCCTATCCTGCAACCCCACACAGCTATCCCGCTAATCCCCCTAACCTGCACATCTCTGAACATCAGAGGCAATTTAGCATGGCCAATTCATCTAACCTGCACATCTTTGGATTGTGGGAGGAAACCGGAGCACCCGGAAGAGACCCATTCAGACATGGGGAGAAGGTGCAAACTTCACACAGCGGGTAGAATTTTCCTATCCCACCCGTCACGGGAATTGTAGCGTTGATCTCGGGTGGGGTTTTCTGGCCTTGGGGCGAGCGCGGCTGGGAAATCCTGCCCAGATAGTCATCCAAGGCCGGAATTGAACCTGGGTCCCTGGCGCTTTGAGGCATCAATGCTAACCACTGTGCCACCATGCCAGAATTCTCTAACTGATTTGTGGTTTACCTTGTCTAGTAAAAGCAGCCAAATAAACAGTCACAGTCAGACCGCATTTAAAGTTTGCAAAATTATTTGGGGCATGGATAGAATGGACAGCCAGAGTCTTTTTCCCAGAGTGGAAATGTCAATTATTAGGGGACATAGGTTTAAGGTAAAAGGGGGAAAGTTTAAAGGAGATGTGAGAGGCAAGTTTTTTACACAGATGCAATAGCAACATTTGAGAGGCATCTTGATATGAAACAAAGATGGTTCACCAGGATGTTGCCTGGTCTCAAGGGTGTTGGCTATGAGGGGAGGTTCAATAAACTAGGATTGTTTTCACTGGAAAGATGGGGGCTGAGGGAAACCTGATAGAAGACTACAAAATAATGAGAGGCATAGACAGGATGAATATGGTCAGAGACATCTTCCAGGGTGGAAGTGTCAGTTACAAGGGGGGCACAGGTTCAAGGTGAGAGGGGGAAAGTTTAAGGGAGATGTGCGGGGGACGTTTTTCATGCAGAAAAGAGTGGTGGGTGCCTGGAATGCACTGCCAGAGGAGGTGGTGGAAGCAGGCACATTAACAACATTTAAGAGGCATCTGGATGGGTACATGAATAGGAAGGGAATAGAGGGATACGGACCGAGTAAAGGCAGGAGATTTCTTTTTAGTTTAGTTAGGGCATCATGATCAGCACGGGCTTGGAGGGCCGAAGGGCCTGTTCCTGTGCTGTACTTTTCTTTGTTGTTTGTTCTTTTAAAAGGCAGAGAATCGAGGGATACGGACCGCGTAGAGACAAAAGGTTTAGTTTAGAAAGATGTCATGTATTGGCGCAGGCCTGGTTGGCCGAAGGGCCTGTTTTTGTGCTGCACTGTTCGTAGAATCCCTACAGCGCAGAAGACCATTCAGCCCATCGGGTTTGCCACCCAGGCCTTTTCCCTGTAACCACACATATTTACCTTGCTAGTCCCCCTGACACTAAGGGGCAATTTAGCATGGCCAATCCACCTAACCCGCACATTTTTGGACAGTGGGAGGAAACCGGAGCACCCGGAGGAAACCCACGCGGACATGGGGAGAATGTACAAACTCCACACGAACAGTGACCCAAGCCGGGAATCGAATCTGGGTCTCTGGCGCTGTGAGGCAGCAGTGCTAACCATTGTGCCACCCCTGTTCTTTGTTCTCTTTGTTCTTTACTTAAAGGATAGCACAGAGGAATTAGGCTCTGCTATGGAGAAACTGTTCAGCGTAGAGAACTAAATTTCACATACATAGATAAGTTTGCTAATTAAAAATCAGAACTTGATAACTTCAAGTATCAAAAGACTCCATGAAGTACTGTGAAAAATGCCTGGAGCAGGAGAAGGAATTGCTGATAAATCAGAACAGTTAGAATCATAGAATCCCTATAGTGCGGAAGGAGGCCGTTCAGCCCATCGAGCCTGCACTGACCACAATCCCACCCAGGCCCTATTCCCGTAACCCCACATATTTATCCTGCTAATCCTCTGACACTAAGGTTAATTTAGCATGGCCAATCCACCTAACCCGCACATCTTTGGCATGTGGGAGGAAACCGGAGCACCCGGAGGAAACTCACGCAGACACGGGGAGAAAGTGCAGACTCCACACAGATAGTGCCTCGAGGCTGGAATTGAACCCGGGTCCCTGGCGCTGTGAGGCAGCAGTGCTAACCACTGTGCCACCGTGCCGAATGCAGTTGGTCAAATGCAAAATTAACAAGCAAAACCGATGAAATGCTGGAACTTGGGAAAAAAGAAATGAAATTCTTGAACTTTGATCCGATCTGAAGAAAATGAATGGTGTGACGCTCAGCATGGAAGAGCAAATTGGGACTTTAAAAGCAGATAAGGAAAATTCTGAGGAACAGACTGAGGAGGTAATGAGTCAATTGGAAGAGTCTAAGGAGCCAGGGAAGAAATGAACTGAACATTAAGGTGAAGTTGTTAAGCTTGTTTTAGGATCCTGCAGATAACTCTGAAGCAAAGACAACTCATCGGAGGAGTTGAAGAGCTGAATGAAAAGATTAATCATCTTGATGAAGAGCTGGAAATTTGAGAGAGGAAACAAATAGTTGGCTAAAATTGTGGAATGAGTGGAAATGAAGGTTCTATTTTTGAAACACCAACTTCCAGGAAGAACATGGTGGACCCCATGGCCAAGTAAAACACAGGTCCGCTCTACAAATGAACAGAGTGAACATTCCCCCTGGATGGAATGGGTTAAACCCATGGTACCTGATCACAGAAGACGGAGAGTTGACAGAGGAAAACATCACAACAAAGAGCGCAAGGGATGAGCCAGGTGTTGAAAGCTGAGTATTTGAAGCAGCAAGTACGACAATTTCAATTCTCAACCAACACAGTTAGCCCAACGCACCTGGGACTGTCACTCCTGTGAATATTTTTTAAAATTTGTTCATGGGACATGGGCATCGCTGGCTGGGCCAGCATTTATTGCCCATCCCTAGTTGCCCGAGGGCAGTTGACAGTCAACCACATTGCTGTGGTTCTGGAGTCACATGTATGCCAGGCCGGGTAAGGGCGGCAGATTTCCTTCCCTAAAGGACATTCATGAACCAGATGGGTTTTTCCAACAATCAACAATGGTTTCATGGTCATCGGTAGATTCTTAATTCCAGATATTTTTTATTGAATTCAAATTCCACCATCTGCTGTAGCGGGATTCTAACCCGGGAACATTTAGCTGAGTTTTTGGATGAATAGTCCAGTGATAATACCAGTAGGCCATTACCTTCCCCAAGGGAACAAGATCTGGAAGAGTCATAAAGTCCCCAGACTGTCTGAAATTGTAAAGTCAATGACTTGGGAGAAGGGGTAGAATGGAAATGCTATGTGGTAAATATATTTGGGTAAGATCTTGGGGTGGGGTGGAGGAGGTGTAGTATATGGGTGTTTGGTTTAGTAAGGATTAATGCGGAACTGGGGAAATAGTACCGTCCACATTATAATCATAGAATCCCTACAGTGCAAAAAGCCATTCGGCCCATTGAGTCTGCACCAGCAACAATCCTACCTAGGCACTATCCCCGTAATCCCACATATTTACCCCACTAATCCCTCTAACCTACGCATCCCGGGACAGTAAGGGGCAATTTAGCACAGCCATTGCACTTAACCCACACATCGTTGGACTATGGGAGGAAACCAGAGCATCGGAGGAAATCCATGCAGACATGGGGAGAACATGCAGACTCCACACAGACAGTGACCCAAGCCGAGAATCAAATCTGGGTCCCTGGGTCCCATCGCCCACCCATCGCCGGTCGTGTAACCCCCCCCCCCCCCCTCCCACGTCCCAATCACTGGCCCCCCCCCGATGTGTCAGGCCCGCCTCGATACCCTGGAGGTGGGGTGGGGGGACCAATCGCCCCCCCTCAGCGGGCTGACTCAACCCCCCCCCCACCAGCGGGCTGATTCAACCCCCATCCCGATGGCCAGACTGCAGAATGGCATCGGGACCCCCCCTCCCCCAACCAATCACCCCCCCAGAGTTAGCAGTGCTAACCATTAGACAGTTTCATGACAGGAGATTGTGTACAGAGAGAGAGGCTGAGGAATGTCGGCATGAAGATAGCACCTAGATGCAGAAGATGCCATTCAGCCCATCGTTTCAGATGGACTATACCGTGAAGATATGTGAATAGTTGTGTGTTAAGAATGAACAGTTTATGTTTAACCACACAGGCCACTGGACCTTTTCAGGAAGACACCAAATAACTTTACAGCAGTAAATTCCAAAATGTAGCAACAGGACCTGCTTATTTGCGATGTTAGATCAGACAAAATATTGGTCAGCAAGTAACTGCCTGAAATAGTGCAAGGGATGTTTGTGTGGGATGAAGATATGGTCGAGATTCCTTGGCCTCCCAGCCGTGTGTTTCCCGGTGGTGGAAGGCACGGTGCTGTCCACTGGCAGCGGGGTTCTCTTATTTCCACTCCGTGCCGCTATGCTGGCAGGGCCATGCTGCTGCCAGGACCAGAGAATCCCGCCGCATGAACAGCCAGAGAATTCCATTGTCTTGGTTTAACACCTCATCCCGAAGATGGCGGGGACGATTCTGCCAAAAAACCCTAAGTGTCGAATTGGCGTGAAAACTGGAATAAATCCCGCTGGTTTTTCAGCGAGAGTTTCAAAAAGAATCTCCCACACTCTGAGCACTGGCATGAATCACGCTAAAAACCAGGGGGGGGGTGAGGCCTATTCCCGCTGGAGAGGCCGGCAGCGTAGCGCTGAGTGAGCCACTGTGCATGTGCTTATCTGTCAGTACCGAGATTGGCGCATGCATAGTGGCCCCGCACTGCCAGCCATCCCGATCACTGGCCAACCCTGCGGCCCACCCATCGCCGGTTGTGTAACCCCCCCCCCCCCCCGGGCCCGCCTCGATACCCTGGAGGTGGGGTGGGAGGGACTAATCCCCCCCCCCCCCCCCCCCAAGCGGGCTGACCCAACCCCTCCCCCCCCAAGTGGGCTGACCCAACCCCCATCCCGATGGCCAGACTGCAGAATGGCATCGGGACCCCCCTCCCTCAACCAATCACCCCCCAGAGGCCCCACCCCCACCAGGTCCTGTCCCCATTAGGCCCCGCCCCCTTGGCCTTGCTCTCTGTCCGATGGGCAGTGCCAAGGTGTCCCTTCGGCATTGGCACTTTGCCACTTGGGCAGTGCCAGGGGGCCCGGGCTGGCAATGCCAAGGTGACAATGCCCACGGGGGCACTCCCTGATGCCTGACCCTCTGAAGGACCTCGAATGCCCTCCCTTTGCTCTAGCGGGGTTGGGCCACCAGCTCCCTGCAAATACTCCTGGTGGGCGGTGCTAGCAGGCCCGGAGATTTCAGTCCCGGAGATTTCTAGCGCGGAGCTGACGGCGTTGGAAATCTGGTTGCCGGAGACACGCGAAGGCCATGGGGCACAGCGGGGAGCCCGCATAACGGCCTCCACTAGAGTTTCCCAGCCCTCTGCACTACAAAAGCAGCGCAGCAGGCTGGAAGAATCACCCCTGGCATCCTGGCAGTACAGAACTCACTGCACTGAAATGTCAGGCGGCACGGTAGCACAGTGGTTAGCACTGCTGCCTCACAGCTCCAGGGTCCTGGGTTCGATTCCCGGCTCGGGTCACTGTCTGTGTGGAGTTTGCACATTCTCCTCGTGTCTGCGCGGGTTTCCTCCGGGTGCTCCGGTTTCCTCCCACAGTCCAAAGATGTGCGGGTTAGGTTGATTGGCCGGGTTAAAAATTGTCCCTTAGAGTCCTGAGATGCGTAGGTTAGAGGGATTAGCGGGTAAATATGTGGGAGGAGGGCCTGGGTGGGATTGTGGTCGGTGCAGACTCGATGGGCCGAATGGCCTCCTTCTGCACTGTAGGGTTTCTATGATTCTAGATTTTTGCCCCTGGATTGGAACTTGAATCTCTGGCCTTCTGACTCAAGGGGCAAGAGTTCTAACATCTTAAGTTTGCGAGCATGTGGAAATAAAGAAAACAGATGTGGAAATGGAGTCAGCGGCTGTTTCACCCATTCTCCCCGCCCCGTGATTCATCTTGGAGATCGGATAGGCCAATAATTTGTTTCTGGCTGAGGTATTTTAGGGAGTAGCTTTTGATAGAATTATACATAACATCTGTTTTGCTCTGAAGGTTCTACAAGAAATATTCCAAACGGAATGCACCATCGAGGAGCTGAAGATGGCCATACGGCAAAAGGAAGCTCCCATGAAGGTTGCGCAGACCCGTCTGGAGGAGAGAATCAAGAGGCCCAACATGGAGTTGGTTTGTGATCAGCCTCAGCACCGGTGAGTGACGTGTGGCTCCCACTCGCATTGTGTCTGTTGCCCATTATATTTTGCAGGATCTATGATTAAACATTGTTGTATTCATGATGACCTATTTTTGTCATTAGCCAACCAAGGACGGACGCAATCAGGAACCATTTTAAAACTGACCATGTGCCCAAAAGAACTTGGCCGTGTGGCCTCCCTTTCAGCTCCTGTACGTGTGTATGTTTCACATCTTTCCATTCGGATCTTCCCAATTTCTCACCATCTCAACTTTAGCATTCCATGTGATAATATTTTGGCCGGGATATCTTTCTTCATCTTTGAGAGGCTTCCGTTCTCAGTAATGACGTCTCTTTTACATTATTCTCAGCCTCACATGGTCTGCTATTCCATCTCCTTATTGTGGCTCTCTACCTTTCCAGATCCTACTACCATTTAGTGTGCCAAAAGTAGCAGCCTCTGATTCTGTGCATTATTACTCTTTGTTCCTGTTTTTCTTTGTAGTTTATAGACCACTTGTGCACTTTTTTTTATTCATTCGTGGGACATCGGCGTCGCTGGCTGGCCAGCATTTATTACCCCACCCTAGTCGCCCTTGAACTGAGTGGCTTGCTCGGCCATTTCAGAGGGCAGTTGAGAGTCAACCACATTGCCGTGGCTCTGAAGTCACATGTAGGCCAGACCAGGTAAGGACAGCAGATTTCCTTCGGTTTGCAGGTACAGCAGGTAATTAAGAAGGCAAATGGAATTTTGTCCTTCATTGCTAGAGGGATGGAGTTTAAAAACAGGGAGGTTATGTTGCAGCTGTATAAGGTGCTGGTGAGGTCACACCTGGAGTACTATGTACAGTTTTGGTCTCCTTACTTGAGAAAGGATATACTGGCAGTGGAGGGGGTGCAGAGGAGATTCACTAGGTTGATTCCAGAGTTGAGAGCGTTGGCTTATGAGGAGAGGCTGAGTAGACTGGGACGATACTCAGTGGAATTCAGAAGAATGAGGGGGCATCTTATAGAAACATATAAGATTATATATAGGATAAAAGGGCGGCATGGACAAGTTGGGCTGAAGGACCTGTTTCCATGCTGTAAACCTCTATTATGAAGGGAATAGATAAGATAGAAGCAGGGAAGTTGTTTCCACTGATGGCTGAAACTAGAACTAGGGGGCATGGCCTCAAAATAAGGGAGAACAGATTTAGGTCTGAGTTGAGGAGGAACTTCTCCACCCAAAGGGTTGTGAATCTGTGGAATTCCCTGCCCAGTGAAGCAGTTGAGGCTCACACCATTGAATGTTTTTTAAGGATAGATAAATCTTTGAACAGTAAAGGAATTAAGGGTTATGGTGAGCGGGTGGGTAAATGGAGCTGAATCCACAAAAAGATCAGCCATGATCTTATTGAATGGTGGAGCAGGCTCGTGGGGCCAGAGGCCTACTCCTGCTCCTAGTTCTTAGTGAACCAGATGTGTTTTTCCGACAATTGACAATGGTTTCATGGCTTAAAAGCTTCAGTTGTCCCGGACACTAGGGTTCCAACCAAAATCCTGCTCCAGATTAAATCATAGATCATAGAAACCCTACAGTGCAGAAGGAGGCCATTCGGCCCATCGAGTCTGCACCGACCACAATCCCGCCCAGGCCCTACCCCCACATATTTACCCGCTAATCCCCCTAACCTACACATCCCAGGACTCTAAGGGGCAATTTTTAACCTGGCCAATCAACCTAACCCGCACATCTTTGGACTGTGGGAGGAAACCGGAGCACCCGGAGGAAACCCACGCAGACACGAGGAGAATGTGCAAACTCCACACAGACAGTGACCCGAGCCGGGAATCGAACCCGGGACCCTGGAGCTGTGAAACAGCAGTGCTAACCACTGTGCTACCGTGCCGCCCAAAATGTTAAATGATGATATGCATCAAAAATAGTGTGCTTTACAACACAGTAGACACACTTTCCCCCTGGATTGATATGAAAACTGTGAGTTCTTTAACGTTCAATCTTTTTACAAGATATCTTGCCCAAATGTCCTTGTCCCACTCTCGGGATAAAGTTCCATCTTCCCATCATGGCTGGTAATCTGGTGGAGCATGATTGGCTGCCAGGTATAAGAAGCACCCAATTTAGTTTCTAACCAGTCTGTCCAGTGATTTCCTTTCCTCTGCTGAAGATTGAGGTGCATTCAAATTCCTTCGTTCATTGTGTACTGTTTAAATACAGCAACGCATAGTTCATGAAATACAACTATCCTTTTATGTTCTGCAAAGGGCACTGGCCTGTTTGGTTTCCATTTAATTGTGTTACTTAGAGTCATAGAGGTTTACAGCATGGAAATAGGCCCTTCGGCCCAACTTGTCCATGCCACTCTTTTTTTTATCACTAAGCTAGCCCCGATTGCCCGTATTTGGCCCATATCCCTCTATACCCATCTTACCCATGTAACTGTCTAAATGCTTTTAAAAGACAAAATTGTACTCGCCTCTACTACTACCTCTGGCAACTTGTTCCAGACACTCACCACCCTCTGTCTGAAAAAAGTGCCCCTCTGGACCCTTTTGTATCTCTCCCTTCTCACCTTAAACCTATGCCCTCTAGTTTTAGACTCCCCTACATTTGGGAAAAGATGTTGACTATCTAACTGATCTATGCCCCTCATTATTTTATAGACCTCTATAAATTCACCCCTCAGCCTTCTACGCTCCAAAGAAAAGAGTTCCTGTCTATCCAGCCTCTCCTTATAACTCAAACCATCAAGTCCCAGTAGAATCCTAGCAAATTTTTATGCATTTTTCTAAAGTACTTTCTAGAGCCAGAAAGAATATTCACATATCAATTTATACACCTTGTTGTGAAGAATTATCCTCTTCTGCCCAAACTTTGGGAGGAGTCAGTTTTATAGTTGGTTTGCTTTTGATAGTAATTGAGACCGTTTATTTGTCAAGAGAAGCAATTCCCTCATTCGCCCAATTCGGAAAAACAACATGTCCTCAAAAATCATAGAGGGTAAATTAACCCAAAGTGCCAATGAATTTTACTTCGTGTCGGCAGAGCTCATGCCCGCTGGTGTTTCCAGCCAAACAGCGAAGGCCTTTGAACCATAGAACCATAGAAAATTACAGCTCAGAAACAGGCCTTTTGGCCCTTCTTGTCTGTGCCGAACCATTTTATGCCTAGTCCCACTGACCTGCACTTGGACCATATCCCTCCACACCCCTCTCATCCATGAACCCGTCCAAGTTTTTCTTAAATATTAAAAGTGACCCCGCATTTACCACTTTATCCGGCAGCTCATTCCACACTCCCACCACTCTCTGCGTGAAGAAGCCCCCCCTAATATTCCCTTTAAACTTTTCTCCTTTCACCCTTAACCCATGCCCTCTGGTTTTTTTCTCTGGATGTTGTCTACCTGGATTTCAGCAAGGCCTCAGCGGAAAAAGCCTGCTTGCATTCACTCTATCTATACCCATCAAAATCTTATACACCTCTATCAAATCTCCCCTCAATCTTCTACGCTCCAGGGAATAAAGTCCCAACCTATTTAATCTCTCTCTGTAACTCAGCTTCTCAAGTCCCGGCAACATCCTTGTGAACCTTCTCTGCACTCTTTCAATCTTATTTACATCCTTCCTGTAACTAGGTGACCAAAACTGTACACAATACTCCAAATTTGGCCTCACCAATGCCTTATATAACCTTACCATAACACTCCAACTTTTATACTCGATACTCCGATTTATAAAGGCCAATGTACCAAAGGCACTCTTTACGACCCTATCCACCTGTGACGTCACTTTTAGGGAACTCTGTACCTGTATTCCCAGATCCCTCTGTTCAACTGCACTCTTCAGAGTCCTACCATTTACCCTGTACGTTCTTCTTTGGTTTGTCCTTCCAAAGTGCAATATGTCACACTTGTCTGCGTTAAATTCCATTTGCCATTTTTCAGCCCATTTTTCTAGTTGGTCCAAATCCCTCTCCAAGCTTTGAAAACCTTCCTCACTGTCCACTACACCTCCAATCTTTGTATCATCAGCAAGCTTGCTGATCCAATTTACCACATTATCATCCAGATCATTGATATAGATGACAAACAACAATGGACCCAACACTGATCCCTGCGGCACACCACTAGTCACAGGCCTCCACTCAGAGAAGCAATCCTCCACAACCACTCTCTGGCTTCTTCCATTGAGCCAGTGTCTTATCCAATTTACTACCTCCCCATGTATACCCAGCGACTGAACCTTCCTAACTAACCTCCCATGAGGGACCTTGTCAAAGGCCTTGCTGAAATCCAGGTAGACAACATCCACCGCCTTCCCTTCATCCACTTTCCTGGTAACCTCCTCGAAAAACTCTAATAGATTGGTCAAACATGACCTACCACGCACAAAGCCATGTTGACTCTCCCTAATAAGTCCCTGTCTATCCAAATATTTGTAGATCCTATCCCTTATCACACCTTCCAATAACTTGCCCACCACCGACGTCAAACTTACTGGCCAATAATTTCCCGGATTTCTTTTGGAACCTTTTTTAAACAACGGAACAACATGAGCCACCCTCCAATCATCCGGCACCTCCCCCGTGAATACTGACATTTTAAATATGTCTGCCAGGGCCCCTGCAAGTTCAACACTAGCTTCCCTCAAGGTCCGTGGGAATACCCTGTCCGGTCCTGGGGATTTATCCACTCTGATTTGCCTCAAGACAGTGAGCACCTCCTCCCCTTTAATCTGTAAAGGTTCCATGGCCTCCCTACCAGTTTGCCCTATTTCCGTGGACTCCATGCCCATTTCCTCAGTAAATATGGATGCAAAAAAACCATTTAGTATCTCCCCCATCTCTTTTGGTTCCATACACAGTGTACCACTCTGGTCTTCAAGAGGACCAATTTTATCCCTCACTATCCTTTTGCTCCTAACATACCTATAGAAGCTCTTTGGATTTTCCTTCACTCTGTCTGCCAAAGCAACCTCATGTCTTCTTTTAGCCCTCCTGATTTCCTTCTTAAGTAGTTTCTTGCACTTTTTATACTCCTCGAGCATCTGATGTGTTCCTTGCTGCCTGTACATTTCATACAACTCTCTCTTCCTCTTAATCAGTGTGACAATCTCCCTCGAGAACCAAGGTTCCTTATTCCTATTTACTTTGCCTTTAATCCTGACAGGAACATACAAACTCTGCACTCTCAAAATTTCTCCTTTGAAGGCCTCCCACTTTCCATTTACATCCTTACCAGAGAACAGCCTGTGCCAATCCACACTTCCCAGATCCCTTCTCATTTCATCAAATTTGGCCTTTTTCCAGTTCAGAACTTCAACTCGAGGACCAGATCTATCCTTATCCACGATCAGGTTGAAACTAATGGCATTATGATCACTGGATCCAAAGTGTTCCCTCACACTCACATCCATCACCTGCCCTAACTCATTTCCCAATAGGAGATCCAATATCGCATCCTCTCTAGTTGGCATCCAATATCGCATCCTCTCTAGTTGGTGGGCCTTAATAATGTGAAATGAAGTTAACCTCTTTATGAATTACAAAACAGGCCCACGCCCTAAATAAAAATATTACCGGTGCTAACCAAAGGGGACAAAGGGTGGAAACAGGCCCCAGTCTTCAAATCCCACTGTTGGTACCCATATGACAGCTTAGTCGAAATGTCCTCCATAGAGAAGCCATTCCCCACAAAATTTCCCAAGTATTTCATATTGGCCGATCACAGGATTGAACTGGGAATGGCAACGGCACAGGACTCATTCTAGGCTGAGGATGATAGATGGTCTGTGAGGGAAACAGAAAAAAAACTCATGAATACTGGCCTGTCCCGGTCCGATCCTCAGTGAAAAATCTTGCCTTAATTAGCACTAGTTGGCCTATGTGGGAAATGAAAAATATCATGCGTGTGCTGCTGAAACGCGACTGAAAATAAGGCTCACTGGATTAAATTCTCTCCTTTCAACTTATGCCAGTGCACATATCACAAAACACAGATAAAGAATCAGCCAATTTGACACAGCATAAAAATGTCCGGACTTTAGTCAGATCTTGGCACAGAATCGAAATGTCAATAGTGGAAATGCTAGTGAGAGGACAAGAAGATAGAAGATTCTCGTAACTCCTTTTTCAAATAAGTTTTACATTGTTGTCATAGAATCCATAGAATCGTAGAATCCCTACAGTACAGAAAGAGGCCATTCAACCCATCGAGTCTGTACCGACCACAATCCCACCCAGGCCCTATTCCCATAACCCCACGTATTTACCCTACTAATCCCTATGGCACTAAGATGCAATTTAGCACGGCTAATCCACCTAACCCGCACATCTTTGGACCGGAGCACCCGGAGGAAACCCACGCAGACACGGGGAGAACGTGTAAACTCCACACAGGGAATGATCCGAGGCCAGAATTGAACCCGGGTCCCTGGTGCTATGAGGCAGTAGTGCTCACAGTGGCACTGTGCCACCATGCCACCCCTCATCCAATTTCCTCATCCAATTGCTTCTGTTTGTGCTGAAACTCCTCCTAAGCTTCCACAGGTGATGCGAGCTCGAGGCAGCAGACAATCTTAGAATCTTAGAATCTTAGAAACCCTACAGCACAGAGAAAGGCCATTCGGCCCATCGAGTCTGCACCGACCACAATCCCACCCCCATATCCCTACATATTTACCCACTAATCCCTCTAACCTACGCATCCCAGGACACTAAGGGCAATTTTAGCATGGCCAATCAACCTAACCCGCACATCTTTGGACTGTGGGAGGAAACCGGAGCACCAGGAGGAAACCCACACAGGCACGAAGAGAATGTGCAAACTCCACACAGACAGTGACCCAAGCCGGGAATCGAACCCAGGTCCCTGGAGCTGTGAAGCAGCAGTGCTAACCACTGTGCTACCGTGCCGATAGGGGACATCTAGTTGGCCATTGCGGCGATTTTCAATCCTGTCCTCACCTCACGTGCCCCACGCATTTTCCAGAACAGTGAGCAAGAGACCAGGCTAAATCTTTCCTCCATAGATTTTTGTTTTATTCAATCGTGGGACCTGGGCGTCACTGGCTGGCTGGCCAGCATTTATTGCCCATCCCCAGTTGCCCTTGAGAAGGTGAGGAGACATGAAAAATAATTCTAGTGCCCTCCACAGCCAACTCACCACAAGTCACAAATCAATACTGGGATGTTCCTGCTTTATATTGTTATAAAGTGGAGGTGGACACCCCCCCTCTGAGAAATAACACCGAAACAGTCAAAGAGGAATATCTCGCCTATAATCTGTAAAAATGAGTGTGAAATGGTACGATCTACTCTTCAGCAACTTTCAGTGGTTAAATCAAAATAACCTCCTGACACTCTCTCTAAAGTCAACAAGTAACAATTTATTTATCTAACTAACGGTGAACAGGTTAACTAAACTATTAACAAACCGAATAAAACACGATTCTAATGGCATGCTGTTCAGCTAAATACAATTCCCATTGCATGGAGCGGCACGGTGGCACAATGGCTAGCACTGCTGTCTCACAGTGCCAGGGACCCAGGCTCAATTCCGGCCTTGGGTCACTGCCTGTGCGGAGTTTGCATGTTCTCCCCGTGTCTGCGTGGGTTTCCTCCGGGAGCTCCGGTTTCCTCCCACAGTCCAAAGATGTGCGAGTAAGGTTGATTGGTCATGTTAAATTGCTCCTTAGTTTTAAGGGGATTAGCAGGGTAAATATATGGGGTTATGGGGATATGGCCTGGGTGGGATTGTGGTCGGTGCAGACTTGATGGGCCGAGTGGACTCCTGCACTCTAAAGATTCTATGATTATTAACAAAAAAATAGAATTTTAGTCACTCTCTTAGTTACAACCAGGTTTTGTGTCTTCTGGAATATTCTGAGCTTTCTCCATTGATTCTTCTGTATGGATCTTCTTTGGTGCCTTTTCTATTGAGATGAGGCTTTCTCTTAAGACATAAGAGGAGCTGTTACTCTGGCAGATGGCAGTTGCTCTCTGCTTTTGTCCTGCTGCCTCCCTTCCTTTTATATCTGTGATGACACATCAACATCCCCCACAATATGATAGATCCTAGGTTGCCAAACCATTAAAATTTTAATCTAAGTGCCTGATTCACATTTGACAGGCTGAACTCAAATAAGATAGGCACATGGAGCACACCAGGATGATAGGGAGTGGGATAGCTTGATCTTGGTTTCAGATAAAGCTCGGCACAACATCGTGGGCCGAAGGGCCTGTTCTGTGCTGTACTGTTCTATGTTCTAATTCAAATGCCTGAAAGCCTGTTACCTTGGTAACCCTGCTGCTTGGCCTTTGATACAAATGTTTCACTTTGGGGCTCCTTATATACTTGCATTTTTTTAACTTTCTAAGCACAGAAAAAAGCACCACCTTCTTAAAGGGACCATGCAATGCTTTCTCTGGCATCTTACAATTCTACAAACACCGATCTACAATTAGTCTATCCCACTTCGCAACAATATGACTCAACTCCTTTCGGCTAAATGCCTACCAATGAGGGTCTGAGGGAGCGACTTTAATGACTCTTCAAGTTATTGACACAAAAGTCCTTCAAAAGAACAAAAGCTTCTTTTACAAAATCAGTACCATATATACATGTGTAAAAATCACAACTTTGAGACCAGTTTTGTTCGGCTAAAAGTCACTGGGTTGGCTTTTAATATTTGCAAGGAGTTGACACTCATACTTTACTTGGGCCCCAAGCAAAAATCACAATGGAATAAAAGGCACAGACACAATAGTTGGGGTTTTCTGCCTGTTACCACCGAAGGTGATGCCCGCTGTGTATCCCGGCGGCAGATGGTGCAGACAATGGGAAATCTCATTGACAGCGGTAAGACCAGAGGATCCTGCAGCCGGCCATTAATGGGCCACCTCCACCACGGCAAAACACGCCACGGCGGGGGCAATCCGATGGGCTGAATGGCCTCTTTCTGCTAGAATCATAGAATCTCTACAGTGCAGAAGGAGGCCATTCGGTCCATCGAGTCTGCACCAACACATTATGAACACCTGAACTCCCACCTATTACCATCTGCCAGTGCTAGGTCCATACCATATCCATTGCTGACAGGTTCTGGCTCATGGACTGAGACCTGGGAATTGGGATAGGGCTTTCCCGCAGCAGGCTGGTAGATTATTCTAGTTTTCTTGGTGCTGATCGTAAGGCTGAAGTTGTCACCTGCATTAGAGAAGAAGTCCATGCTAGATTGCATATCCAGTTCTCAACCAACAGTTAGCACAATCTCATCAGCAAATAGGAAAGTGGATCCTTGGAGACCTTAGTTATTGCCCGGAGTCATCTCAGATTGAATGGATTCATTATTTTTTATTCATTCGTGGGACATGGGCGATGCTGGCTGGCCAGCATTTATTGCCCATCCCTAGTTGCCCTTGGAGGGCAGTTGAAAGTCAACCACATTGTTGTAGTTCTGGAGTCACATGTGGGCCAGACCAGGTAAGGACGGCAGATTTCCTTCCCGAAAGGACATTAGTGAACCGGATGGGTTTTTCTGACAATCGACAAGGGTTTCATGGTTATCAGTGGATTCTTCATTCCATATTTTTTTTATTGAATTCAAATTCCAACATCTGCCGCAGCGGGATTTGAACCCGGGTCCCCAGAACTTTAGCTGAGTTTCTGGATTAATAGTCTAGCGATAATATCACTAGGCCATCGCCTCCTCCTAAAGGGGATTCCTGTCCAAGCGATATCTGATTTTTGATGACAAGTTCACCTTCATGTAAGACGTTAGGGAACATGGCAGAGAAAACCATGCTGAAGAGTGTTGATATTAGCATGCAGCCCTGCTTGACTCTGTTAGTCACAGGGAATGGGTCCGAAGACTCACCATCCAGGACATGTGCGAATCTGCCATCATGAAACAGTCGTGCCGTTGTGATGAATTTCCCAGGGCAGTTGGATTTCTCTATTACCTTCCAAAGGCCCTCATGGCTGACTGTGTCAAAGGCCTTGGTCAGACCAACGAATGTGGTGCAGAAGTCCATGTTTTGTTCTTGGCATTTTTCCTGGATCTCTCCAAGTGCGATGGAGGCATCATTGTATGATTCCGGGATGGTGCTTTGTCCTCACAGAGATTGGGAGAGTTGAGTGAGCTTCCTGACGAGGCATTGACTTCCAACCTTGTGGACCTCAGTTGGGGAGAGCATCAGTTCCACTAGACAAGAGTTTGTTTGATAGCTTTTCTTGTTTCTAACGGTGTGGGAAGATGATCAAGAGTACAGTTGATAGCAAACTGAAGCAGCTTGTTTATTGTTTCTTTATTGATGGATGAAGACCGATTGAGGATGTGTTTAACGTGCTCTGCCCATCTTTCTAGAACTTCATCTGTGAGCAGTGTTGACCCATTGGCACCAAGTATAGTGAGACTCTAGTAGACTGGGGCCTGTAGACAGACTTCAGAGGATCATAAAATCTCTTTATGATCTGCTTATGAGTAGAGTTGATCTTCTTTGGGATTCAGCCAAGAATCTTGCATCTCTCTGAGCTTGCTCTGGACAGTCCTATGGATGCTTCATTTGGCAGCATGCTTGGATAATGATGACTTGTTATTGAAGTAAGCCTGGCAGAGGCAATGGTCGGAATTTTATGGCCTCGTTCATCCCAAAACTGTAAAATCCTGCTTCGGTCAACAGACCTTCCCGTGCTCTGCCCTTCATCCGCTCCAATTCCCGTGGCGGGCGTGCCAAAAATTCTGGCCAATGTTTTTCCTCCAGTAGTTTCTGGATTGCCGAATTATTTTGACCAAAGCAATCTTGATGCTGACGAGGGTTAGGGCCAAAGGCCTCATAAGCAGTGGAGTGCTCTGTATCCCTGAAGGGTGCTCAGTCATCCTTAAGGCAGTGAGCACACAGTCACTGTTTCGCTGTACACAGTTCCTCGGAGAGTTTTCTTTGTGACTGTCTTGAGGCATTGGAGGCACCTCTGGCCCTTCGGGGGGCGGGGGGTGGGGGGGGGGCCCTAATGGGATAGGTCTTGAGCTTTGATATGATAAGACAGTTCAGCAGCCAGTGCCTAACACAGCTTTCATTTCACACACATCCTGCCTGTCCCTCTGCCCAGTGATGACACAGTCAATTAGATGCTAATGTATGGGACTGGGAGCGCATCCAAGACAGTTTATTGCAATTAGGAAGATGGAAAGCTGTGTTGGTGATTAAGAACTCATGTTCAGCACATGTCTCCAGCAAGAAAAGATCATTGCTGGTACAGTTGCCAACCTTGTGTTTCTCAATGACCCCTTCCCATGCCTGGTGATATTTGCCAACTCTTGCAGTGAAGTCACCAAGAATATTATCATAGAGTCACAGAGTCATAGAGGTTTACAGCATGGAAACAGGCCCTTTGGCCTAACTTGTCCATGCCGCCCTTTTTTTTTAAACCCCCGAAGCTAGTCCCAATTGCCCGCATTTGGCCCATATCCCTCTATACCCATCTTATCCATGTAACTGTCTAAATGCTTTTTAAAAGACAAAATTGTACCCGCCTCTACTACTGCCTCTGGCAGCTCATTCCAGACACTCACCACCCTCTGTGTGAAAAAATTGCCCCTCTGGACACTTTTATATCTCTCCCCTCTCACCTTAAACCTATGCCCTCTAGTTTAGACTCCCCTACCTTTGGGAAAAGATACTGATTATCTAGCTGATCTGTGCCCTCATTATTTTATAGACCTCTATAAGATCACCCCTCAGCTTCCTACACTCCAGATAAAAAAGTCTTAGTCTATCCAGCCTCTCCTTATAACTCAAACCATCAAGTCCCAGGAGCATCCTAGTAAATCTTTTCAGCACTCTTTCTAGTTTAATAATATCCTTTCTATAATAGGGTGACCAGAACTGTACACAGTATTCCAAGTGTGGCCTTACCAATGTCTTGTATAACTTCAACAAGACGTCCCAACTCCTGTATTCAATGTTCTGACCAATGAAACCAAGCATGCTGAATGCCTTCTTCACCACTCTGTCCACCTGTGACTCCACTTTCAAGGAGCTATGAACATGTACCCCTAGATCTCTTTGTTCTGTAACTCTCCCCAATGCCCTACCATTAATTGAGTAAGTCCTGCCCTGGTTCAATCTACCAAAATGCATCACCTCGCATTTATCTAAATTAAACTTCATCTGTCATTCATCAGCCCACTGGCCCAACTGATCAAGATCCCGTTGCAATCCGAGATAATCTTCTTCACTGTCCACTATGCCATCAATCTTGGTGTCATCTGCAAACTTACTAACCATGCCTCCTATATTCTCATCCAAATCATTAATATAAATGACAAATAACAGTGGACCCAGCACTGATCCCTGAGGCACACCGCTGGTCACAGGTCTCCAATTTGAAAAACAACCCTCTACAACCACCCTCTGGCTTCTGTCATCAAGCCAATTTTGTATCCATTAGCTACCTCACCCTGGATCCCATGAGATTTAACCTTATGCAACAACCTACCATGCGGTACCTTGTCAAAGGCCTTGCTAAAGTCCATGTAGACAACATCAACTGCACTGCTGTCATCTACCTTCTTGATTACTCCTTCAAAAAACTCAACCAAATTTGTGAGACATGATTTTCCACTCACAAAGCCATGCTGACTGTCCCTAATCAGTCCTTGTGTCTCTAAATGCCTGTAGATCCTGTCTCTCAAAATACCTTCCAACAACTTACCCATCACAGATGTGAAGCTCACCAGCCTGTATTTCTCTGCAGCCCTTTTTAAACAAAGGCACAACATTTGCCACCCTCCAATCTTTAGGCACCTCATCTGTAACTATTGATGATTCAAATATCTCTGCTAGGGGACCTGCAATTTCCTCCCTAGCCTCCCACAATGTCCTGGGAATCACTTTATCAGGTCCCGGGGATTTATCTACCTTGATACGCTTTAAGACTTCCAGCACCTCCTTCTCTGTAATATGTACACTCCTCAAGACATCACTATTTATTTCCCTAACATTCATGCTTTTCTCAATAGTAAATTCTGATGAGAAATATTCATTTAGGATCTCGCCCATCTCTTGTGGATCCGCACATTGATGACCTTGTTGATCCTTAAGAGGCCCTACTTTCTCCCTTGTTACTCTTTTGCCCTTTATGTATTTGTAGAAGCTCTTTGGATTCTCCTTTGCCTTATCTGCCAAAACAATCTCGTGTCCCCTTTTTGCCCTCCTGATTTCTCTCTTAACTCTACTCCTACACCCCCTATACTCTTCAAGGGATTCACTTGATCCCAGCTGCCTATGCATGTGATGTACCTCCTTCTTCTTCTTGACCAGGGCCTCAATATCCCGAGTCATCCAGCCTTCTACTTCTACCAACCTTGCCCTTCACTCTAAGAGGAATGTGCTTACCCTGAACACTGGTTTTGAAAGCCTCCCACTTACCAGATGTCCCTTTGCCTTCCCACAGACTCCCCCGATTAACTTTTGAAAGTTCCTGCCTGATGCCATCAAAATTGGCCTTGCCCCAATTTAGAATTTTAACTTTTGGGCCAGACCTATCATTCTCCATAGCTATCTTAAAACTAATAGAATTATGGTCCCTGGTCCCAAAGTGATCCCTCACTAACACTTCTGTCACCTGCCCTTTCTTATTTCCCAAGAGGAGGTCAAGTTTTGCCCCCTCTCTAGTCGGGCCATCCACATACTGAATGAGAAATTCCTCCTGAATACACTCAACAAATTTCTCTCCATCCAACCCTCTAATACTATGTCTGTCCAGTTAATGTTGGGAAGGTTAAAATCCCCTACTATTACCACTCTATTATTCTTGGAGCTATCTGTAATCTCCTTATATATTTCTCCTCAATTTCCTGCTGACTATTTGGGGGCCTATAGTACAACCCTAACAAAGTGATTTCCCCCTTCTTATTTCACAGTTCTACCCATATAGACTCAATGGCCGAACCCTTGGATATATCCCCTCTCAGTACTGCCGTGATGTTTTCCCCAATCAAAAGTGCAACTCCCCCTCCTCTCTTACCTCCTGTTCTATCTTTCCTATAGCATCTGTACCCTGGAACATTGAGCTGCCAGTCCTGTCCCTCCCTTAGCCATGTTTCGGTAATTGCTATAATATCCCAGTCCCATGTATCCATCCATACCCTGGGTTTATCTGCCTTGCCCGTCGGGCCTCTTGCATTGAAATAAATGCAGTTTAATCTGGACTTCCTTTGCTCTCTGTCTTGCTTTTGCCTGATCTGTCTGGTACTAGGATTACTGACACTGCCTTTACCACGTAATGTGCTCTCTTTAACTTCTGTGCTGTCCTCAACCTTCTCTTCTGTCTCCCTATTGCTTTGGGTCCCACCCCCCTGCCAAACTAGTTCAAACCCTCCCAAGTGGCTCTAGCAAATCTCCCCGCCAGATATTAATCTCCCTCCAGTTCAGGTGTAACCCGTCCCTCTTGAACAGGTCACCCCTTCCCCAGAAGAGATCCCAATGATCCAAAAATCTAAATCCCTGCCCTCTGCACCAACTCTCAAGCCACACATTTATCTGCCTAATCTTCCTATTCCAACTCTCACTAGCACGTAGTACTGGGAGTGGTCCAGAAATTACTACCTTTGAGGTCCTGCACTTTAGCCTTCTGCCTAACTCTCTATATTCACCCTTCAGGACCTCATCCCTTTTCCTACCTATGTTGTTGGTGCCAATATGTACAATGACCTCTGGCTGCTCACCCTCCCCCTTAATGTCCTGCAACCGCTCAGAGACGTCCTTGACACTGGCAGCAAGGAGTCAACACACCATCCTGGAGTCTCGATCGCGGCCACAGAAACACCTGCCTGAGCCTCAAACTAGCGAGTCCCGTATTACTACTGCTCGCTTGCTTTTTGCCCGACCCTGCTCTACAGCAGAACCAGGTGTGGTGCCACAGGCCTGGCTGCTGCTGGTATCTCCCCCTGACAGGCTATCTCCCTCAACAGTATCCAAAACGGTATACCTGTTTGAAAGGGGAATAGCCACAGGAGACTCCTGCACTACCTGCCTGCCTCTCCTGGCGGTCACCCATCAACCTGTCTGAACCTGTGGTGTGACAACCTCCCTGTAACTCGTGTCTATCACACTCTCTGCCTCCTGAATGCTCCGCAGTGCATCCACTTACCGCTCCAACCGAACAATGCGGTCTGTGAGGAGCTGCAACTGGACACACTTCCTGCAGACAAAGTTGTCAGGGAGATTAGATTGCTCCCTAATTTCCCACATCTGGCAGGAGGAGCATACCACTGCCCTAGCTGCTAAACTGACCTTATACAGATAAAAGGATAAAAGATTCTCAACTCGCCTTTCCCTTGCTTGTGGTCCTCCCAACGACTTTTTTTTGGTTAGAGGAGGAGGTAGGAAGGGAAACACTGAAGTAGTGTTTGGGGTTTAACTGTCCCTTTACAACAGCTCCTCTACAGACCACATTCTGGTAGCAGGGACCGCGCCTATGCAAATCTTACCTGCAACTGCCAATCAGCTTCACCACTCTGCTGCCTTCACCTGGACACTTACCTTCACTCGAACACGGAGGGTGCCTTTCGGAGGTCCATCTTTTGGTAGCCGTGACTGTGCCTATGCAAATCTTACCTTAGAATGATTAGTTTGTCTGACTTTGACACAGCAGCAATCATTGTAGAATTTATTCTTGACTTTGTCAGGGTTGGTCTTGTTCGAGGTGTACACACTGATGACAGTTGGTCTTGGTAGGCATTTACACACTAATAAGAATTGGTCTTGGTAGGCATGTACACACTGATGAGAGTTGGTCTTGTTCAGGGTGTACACAGTGAGGAAAATTGGTCTTGGTAGGGGTGTAGACACTGATGAGAATTGGTCTTGGTAGGGGTGTACACACTGATGAGAGTTGGTGTTGTTTAGGTGTGTACACACTGATGAGAATTGGTGTTGTTTAGGTGTGTACACACTGATGAGAGTTGGTGTTGTTTAGGTGTGTACACACTGATGCGAATTGGTCTTGTTAGGGGTGTACACACTGATGAGAATTGGTCTTGGTAGGGGTGTACACACTGATGAGAATTGGTGGTGTTAGGTGTGTACACACTGATGAGAATTGGTGTTGTTAGGGGTGTACACACTGATGAGAATTGGTCTTGGTCGGGGCATACACTCTGATGAGAACTGGTGTTAGGTGTATATACACTGATGAGAATTGGTCTTGGTAGGGGTGTACACACTGATGAGAATTGGTCTTGTTAGGGGTGTACACACTGATGAGAATTGGTCTTGGTCGGGGCATACACTCTGATGAGAACTGGTGTTAGGTGTATATACACTGATGAGAATTGGTCTTGGTAGGGGTGTACACACTGATGAGAATTGGTCTTGGTAGGTGTGTACACACTGATGAGAATTGGTCTTGGTAGGGGTGTACACACTGATGAGGGTTGTCTGCCTGTTGCTATGCAGGGGGAGTTTAAGCACTATCAGACTATTAATCACACCTTTGGGAAGGCAAGTCAACTTAATGATGAATGGTCCATGGCAGCAAAAGCCTTCACCAGCTTTATGCTGTTCTTTTTTCTTTTTCTCTTTTCTTGAATCTTCTTTTCCTCTTCATTGTTTCTCCTTACAAAGGAGCTGAGTGTAGTGTCAGAAGTGATGGAATGAGTTGGGAGGTTTAAACAAGAAAGTCAATTGCTTAAAGCCAGTCAATATCTTCCTGTGACTTCCCACTTACAGTGACCCCAGCACATATACTCCGGTTATGTTACTGCTGCCTAATTAACTGCTCTGGAAAGCCAGAGAAACAAAGCACAAATTCTACCACGATAATCCCATCCTTCTTTCTAACGCATGCTGACCTTAAGAGCTAAAGGTCTTCATAATTTTAATATTACATAGGAATAACTTGTGTTCTTTCTTATCTTGAAGTCCTAGATGTTCTCCTATTTTAATACCTGTCAGTGGTGGCATCTATATCGGGAAGGTGTAGTGAGCTGCCAACTAACAGTTGTCCATTCATTTCTCACTGCTCAGGTGCCTAGCCCAGCTAAGAAATTAGCCACCCCTTTAGCAACAGAAAGGTGTCTTAAATGATGTATTAGTCTCGTTTCCCAGAAAGCTGTTTCCAGCCGACTGTTCCATTTCAGAACAAGGCAAAACTGTGAACGCCTCAATTTACAGAAGGCTTTAATTGGACAGACAATTAGCTCTGCCTCAATGTTGCAGGCGGGTAATCAATATTATCTGTCAACTATCTGTACTTGGCAATTAACACTTGTCAGCAAGGCAGAGGTGATTAATCTGCTTCTTCAAAGTGACATTAACATGTGTGACAAACTAGCATGTTCCAGTAGCTCTCCCCAATCTATTCCCAGCCAGCAATGAAAAGTTAGGAGACCAACATTCAATGCAGGTTGTGTTTGTTTAATCCATTTACACTGTCTGATCTTCTAAAGATAGTAAGAAGTCTCACAACACCAGGTTAAAGTCCAACAGGTTTATTTGGAAGCACAAGCCACTAGCTTTTGGAGCGCTGCTCCTTCATCAGGTGAGTGGGATTTCAGTTCACAAACAGGGCATATAAAGACACAAACTCAATTTACAAAATAATGGTTGGAATGCGAGTCTTTACAGGTAATCAAGTCTTAAAGGTACAGACAATGTGAGTGGAGGAGGGTCTAAAGGTAGCAAAGTGGTTAGCACTGCTGCTTCATCGCGCCAGGGACCTGGGTTTAATTCCTGGCTTGGGTCACTGTCTGTACGAAGTCTGCACGTTCGCCCCGTGTCTGTGTGGGTTTTCTCCAGGTGCTCTGGTTTCCTCCCACATTCTGAAAGATGTGCTGGTTAGGTGCATTGACCCGAATAGGAGCCAGAGTGTGGTGACTAGGGGAATTTCACAGTAACTTCATTGCAGTGTTAATGTAAGTCTTACTTGTGACTAATAAATAGACTTTACTTTAAAGTGTGACCATAAATGAGGAGGATTTTCTACAGCTTCCTGCACCTCCTTCTAACCCTGTTTGCTGGACTCCAGATAGGATGCATTTTTAGTCAACATATAAAGTGATTCAACCATCATTAGACTAGACTAGAATTAACTGAGAAATATGGAGGGCTGGACTAAACAATGGATTTGATAGGTGGGGTATGATCACAGAAAAAAATCTGTTTGCAAATCAGGAGTGGCTATGATCATAGAATCCCTACAGTGCAGAAGGAGGCCATTCAGCCCATCGAGTCTGCACCAACAACAATTCCATCCAGGCCCTATCCCTGTAACCTAGTGATGGCGAGGCAGGAATTGGCTGTACCACAATGGTCTAGATTAGAATTGGCTGCAAGTAGAGGTTGACTAAAATTGTCAAAGCTTTGACAAAGGGTTATCGGGACTCGAAATGTCAGCTCTTTTCTCTCCTTACAGATGCTGCCAGACCTGCTCAGATTTTCCAGCATTTTCTCTTTTGATTTCAGATTCCAGCATCTGCAGTGATTTGCTTTTACCTTATCCCTGTAACCCCATTTATCTACCCTGCTGATCCCCCTGACACTAAGGGGCAATTTACTATGGCCAATCAACCTAACCCACTCATCTTTGGAGTGTGGGAGGAAACTGGAGCACCCGGAGGAAACCCACGCAGACACTGGGAGAACATGCAAACTCCACACAGAGAGTGACCCAAGCCTAGAATCGAGCCTGGGTCCCTTTCGCTGTGAGGCAGCAGTGCTAACCACTGCGCTACCCCAGAATTACAATCTGTTAGAATTAGAATCGCATGATGTGGGTTGAAGTAGAATTGACTAGGAAAGGCTTGATGGAACTTGCTGTCGGGTGGAGGTCTGTACCACACCTAGTGATGGCTAGACAAGAATTAGTTGTACCACAATGGTCTGCATTAGAATTGGCTGCAAGTAGAGATTGACTAAAATGATCAGTGACAGGGAAGGGTAATTTAGAAATGGTAATGACGCATGGATCACACAGTCCATTGGCACTGAACTGTGATGAACAATCAGTTCTGAATGTTGGATATTTCAAGATTCTGGATTATCGCTTTAGCCAAGGACACAATGGCTCAGAATCTTTATCCCTCATTAACAGTAAGAGATGTCAACCCAAATGGGAGAGAAAGGAGCAGTTACTCTGCAGCACAATGATGTGATCCCTCCACTTTGGCCAAATCTCAAATCCCAAAATTGGACACTTCCTTTGCTGGCACTTTTACAGCAGAGGAAAATGGATGAGTCACAAACACGCAGAAATATGTGTCCAGAGGGATGAAGTGTTGAGGGAATTAAACCACAAACACTGAATGGAAAACACCAATTACCACTTTGTTGATTTGGAGGAAAGCACTTCATAGAATCATACATACATACAGTGCAGAAGGAGGCCATTTGGCCAATCGAGTCTGCGATAATCCAGAATCTTGAAATATCCAACATTCAGAACTGATTGTTCATCACAGTTCAATGCCAATGGACTGTGCGATCCATGCGTCATTACCATTTCTAAATTATCCTTCCCTGCAGGAGTGCATCATTAGGCTCATCCAGCCTGCTTCACCATTTAAGTTTGTTTGTTAGTGTCACAAGTAGGCTTACATTAACACTGCCATGAAATTACTGTGAAAACCCCCTAGCCGCCACACTCCGGCACCTGTTCGGGTACGCTGAGGGAGGATTTAGCATGGCCACAATCCCACCCTATCCCCGTAACCCCATGTATTTACCCTAGCTAATCCCCCGACACTAAAGGCAATTTAGCATGGCCAATCAACCTAACTCGCATATCTTTGGAGAGTGGGAGGAAACCAGAGGAAACCCACGCAGACACGAGGAGAATGTGCAAACTCTACACAGATAGCGATCCGAGGCCAGAATTGAACCTGGGTCCCTGGCGCTGTGAGGCAGCAGTGCCAACCACTGTGCCACCTTCCCACCCAGATGCAAGTTATTTTTATTTCAGAGAAATGGCCTTCACTGCAACCCTTCACGTTCAGATATTACCCTGGGATTGAGCGATCTTACATAATTGTGACCCACAAGTGATATCCCCCTTAGATAGTATTCTGGTGAAGGCACAAAAACTCCTGTGCCAGCTGAGGGTGGACCTTGAAGGTGAGTACCCAGCCATCGCTGCTTGGGAATATCTAAGAAAGGTCTACCGGCAACTTTCCCTCTCATTAGGTAGGCGAACAGCAGCAATCGGGGCAGGAGTGCATCGTTAGGCTCATCTAGCCTGCTTCGCCATTTAAGTTTGTTTATTAGTGTCACAAGTAGGCTTACATTAACACTGCAATGAAGTTACTGTGAAAACCCCCTAGCCGCCACACTCCGGTGCCTGTTTGGGTACACTAAGGGAGAATTTAGCATGGCCAATGCACCTAACCAGCACGTCTTTCAGACTGAGGGAGGAAACCAGAGCACCCGGAGGAAACCCACGCAGACACGGGGAGAATGGGCAAACTCTGGACAGACAGTGACCCAAGCCAGGAATTGAACCTGGGTCCCTGGCACTATGAGGCAGCAGTGCTTCCTTACACGATCATGGCTGATCTTTGGCTTCAATTCCACTTTCCTACCTGTTCCTCAGATCCCTGATTCCCTGAGACCAAAAATCTCATGTGGATTTTCACAGTAACATCATTGCAATGTTAACGCAAGCCTACTTGTGACATTAATTTTAAAAAACTAAATATGTTCAATGATGGGGCATCCACAATCCTCTGGGGTCAAGAATTCCAAAGATTCACAACCATCTTTGAGTGAAGAAACTTCTCCTCATCTCAGTCCTAAAGGATTGGCCTCTTACCCTGTGACCATGTCCCAGTATTCTAGATTCCCCAACCAGGGTAAACAATCCCTCAGTATCTGTGCTGTCAAACCCCTTCAGAATCTTGCATGGTTCGATGCGATCACCTCTGATCTCCAAACTCCAGAGAATATGGATGCCATTTACTCAGCTGCTCACCAGGGGGTAACCCCTCATCCCAGGGACCAATCTAATAAACCTTTGCTTTAGGCCTCCAAGGTGCTTCTTTTCTAGAATGAACAAAGAGACCATAAGATGTAGGAGCAGAATTAGGCCATTCGGCCCATCGAGTCTGCTCTGCCATTTGATCATGGTTGATATGTTTCTCAATCCGATTCTCCTGCCTTTTCCCCGTAACCTTTGATCTCCTGACCAATCAAGAACCTATCTCAGATGGCCAGGAGAATCTCTGGATGTTATTTTTGACAAAGTTGGCCATTAGCTGATAGTCTTGATACAACCCTCGTATAAAAACAAGGGCCGGGGATTTTGTGCCTGTCAGTGTGAACGGTGACATGGGTGCAATATGCCGCGTCGAGTTAAAGAACAAGAATGTTGCCGGCGAGATCTCACTTTCTAATTTTCCCTGCCCTTTGCTAATGATATAATGAGGTTCCCATCAAGGAAAGTTGGAAACCTAATTTGCATACATATAAATATAATTACAAGACTCCCCACCGTATTATCACCCCAATTAGGAATTCCCTCGTCATGCCTCACCTGCAGATTTTTTTTGCTGGATTATCTGGCAAGAAAACGGTGGCACAATGGTTAGCACTGCTGCCTCACAGCGTCAGGGACCCGGGTTCGAACTGGACTTGGGTCACTGTCTGTGTGGAGTTTGCACGTTCATAGAATCTCTACAGTGTAGAAGGAGGCCATTCAGCCCATCGAGTCGGCACAATCCCACCCAGGCCCTATCCCCATATTTACCCTAGCTAGCCCCCCAACTTTAAAGAGCAATTTAGCATGGCCAATCAACCTAACACGCACATCTGTGGACTGTGGGAGGAAATCAGAACACACAGAGGAAACCCATGCAGACATGGGGAGAATGTGCAAACTCCACACAGACAGTGACCCAAGCCGGGAATCGAAGCCGGGGTCCCTGGCGCTGTGAGGCAGCAGTGTTAACCACTGTGCCACCGTGCCACCCACCTTCTCCCCGTGTCTGCGTGGGTTTCCTCCAGGTGCACCAGTTTCCCCACTCCGGTTCCGTGGAAGGGCAGAGCGGTAGAATTCCGGCGCTTATGTAATATACTGACATCCAATTCAGGGTTCCTGAATATCCTGTCTAGGGAGCTGCATTCAAGTGAGCATGGGTCAGAGCATCAAGGCTCTCATGATGTAACCCTGTCTGCTATAGTTGCTGCTTTTTATCATGACTCAGTGGCAGCACTTTCACCTCTGAGCCAGAAGGTTGTGAGTTCAGGCCCCACTCCAGAAGGCTGACAGTCCTAATGGTTTTTCATTGCTGGTGGCGTCCTTCAAAGTAGATGGCAGGTTGAGGCTCTATCATTTACATCTCTGAGGCAGATGTAAACATTCCCACAGGACAACTTTGAACCAGAGCAGGGGCCCTCTCATAGAGTCACAGAGTCATAGAGGTTTACAGCATGGAAACAGGCCCTTCGGCCCAACTTGTCCATGCCGCCCCTTTTTTTTAAACCCCTGAGCTAATCCCAACTGTCTGCATTTGGCCCATATCCCTCCATACCCATCTTACCCATGTAACTATCTAAATGCTTTTTAAAATATAAAATTGTACCCGCCTCTACTACTACCTCTGGCAGCTTGTTCCAGACACTCACCACCCTCTGTGTGAAAAGATTGCCCCTCTGGACACTTTTGTATCTCTCCCCTCTCACCTTAAACCTATGGCCTCTAGTTTAGACTCCCCTACCTTTAGGAAAATATATTGAGTATCGACCTTGTCTATGCCCCTCATTATTTTATAAGGTCACCCCTCAGCCTCCTATGCTCCAGAGAAAAAAGTCCCAGTCTATTCAGCCTCTCCTTATAACTCAATCCATCAAGTCCCGGCATCCTAGTAAATCTTTTCTGCACTCTTTCTAGTTTAATAATATCCTTTCTATAATAGGGTGACCAGAATTGCACACAGTATTCCAAGTGTGGCCTTACCAATGTCTCGTACAACTTCAACAAGACGTCCCAACCCCTGTATTCAATGTTCTGACCGATGAAACCAAGCATGCCGAATGCCTTCTTCACCACTCTGTCTACCTGTGACTCCACTTTCAAGGAGCTATGAACATGTACCCCTAGATCTCTTTGTTCTGTAACTCTCCCCAATGCCCTACCATTAATTGAGTAAGTCCTGCCCTGGTTCAATCTACCAAAATGCATCACCTCGCATTTGTCTAAATTAAACTCCATCTGCCATTCGTCAGCCCACTGGCCCAATTGATCAAGATTCCGTTGCAATTGGGGATAACTTTCTTCACTGTCCACTATGCCACCAATCTTAGTGTCATCTGCAAACTTACTAACCATGCCCCCTATATTCTCATCCAAATCATTAATATAAATGACAGTGTCCAGTGTCCAGGCTAATAATTATCCCTCACACAACATCACATGAACAGCTATGAGCCGTTATCACATTGCTGCTTCCTGTAGGATCTTGCTGTGTGCAAATTGGCTGCCATAATTGCTACATCAGTGACTGTCCTGGGATGGCCTGAGGTTGGGAAAGGTGTTTTATGAACACATTTTTTTAATGTTTCCACAGAGCATCAAATTTACCAGATCTCCCAGAGTAAGATTAAACGTGCCGAGACCTTCAAGCTCCACCCTGACACATTTTCCCATGGTGGATGGAGTGATACATTTAAATCCCCTTGACCTCGGGGTGGGGGGAATGGGAAGATCCCACTAGCAAGCGGGGCTGGGAAATCCCGTCCCTAGACCTTTATACCTCCTTCCCCAAAACAGATAGTGGGTGGGATTTTCCCATCCCGCGTGCCAAGGGAATCGCAGTGGGCAGGGGGGCGGACTATGCAAAGGGCCGCTGGCGTTGGGCGGGGTAATGACTTCAATCAGGCCATTGAGGTTGGCCTATTGGAATATGAACTCCCTGATTGAGGAGTAAATTGATCAGGGAATCTTTTCCTTGTATTTAAACAGGAGTGTCAGTTCCTCTGGCACTCCCGAAGGTAGACTGTTGACTGATAGCACTCTGCGTACTGCTGTTGGAATTGTAAATAAAGGGATTTTGGTGAAGGGCTGGACTTCTGCCTCCGAAGACTTATTACAGTGGGGACTTTTGGCCTTGTGGGGAGAGAGACTGAAAAATCCCACCCAGTGGGGCTGGCTCTTCGAATGCAGCTTGTAATAAGTGATTCTCTTTGCTCTCTGCAGGTTGGTCTGTGAAGTTTATACCATCGACGCAACCATACAGACATTGAAACAACGTCTACAAGAGGCGCAGAATGCACTGCAACTGCTGGTGCAAACCAAGTCAGTCCTGGAGTACGACATTGGTGTGAAGGCCAACTCACTCTTCATAGATCAGGAGAAATGCATGGGGATGCGTCGAACCCTTCCCAACACGCCGCGCCTGATTGGTTGCACTCAGCTTAATGCGGGCACATACTGTGCCCCCCAACCCCCTGAAAAGAAACCGTGCAATTGTGGCTGCAAAAATAAAAAGAAAGTAAGATAAGAAAATTAAAACAATGGAGCCCCCAGGCTTCAGATAAGTGCATGCTTTGGCCTGTTTCAGGAAACAAGGCTTGAATATAGTGGAAAAATAAAATAAAGAAAATTGGTGGTTTAACAAAATGTTCTCATGCAGTGGATCCTGTTTGCCAAGGTTACAATCTCTTGCCATTTTCCTTACCTGTCCCCATATGAACTTTATTCATTACCCCCTCCCTCTCCTCAGGAATTTTTTTTTTATTCATTCGTGCGACATGGGCGTCGCTGGCTAGGCCAGTATTTATTGTCCATCCCTAGTTGCCTTTTGAGAAGGTGGATCATAGAAAGAATCATAGAAACCCTACAGTGCAGAAGGAGGCCATTCGGCCCATCGAGTCTGCACCGACCACAATCCCACCCAGGCCCTACCCGTTAATCCCTTTTTTTTACCCGCTAATTTACCCGCTAATCCACGCATCCCAGAACTCTAAGGGGCAATTTTTAACCTGGCCAATCAACCTAACCCGCACATCTTTGGACTGTGGGAGGAAACCGGCGCACCCGGAGGAAACCCACGCAGACACAAGGAGAATGCGCAAACTCCACACAGACAGTGACCCGAGCCGGGAATCGAACCCGGGACCCTGGAGCTGTGAAGCAGCAGTGCTAACCACTGTGCTACCGTGAGCTGCCTTCTTGAAACGCTGCAGTCCACGTGCTGTGGGCTGTTAGGGAGGGAATTCCAGGATTTTGACCCAGCAACTGTGAAGGAACGGCCATATATTTCCAAGCCAGGATGGTGAGGGGCTTGGCGGGGAACTTGCAGAGATGATGGTGTTCCCGTGTATTCATAACTTATTGAGAATCCTCCAACTCAACATCCATTTGTTTTTATCATCACTTAATTTTCTCCCTTTTATCTCCCCCTCCTTCTGCCGACACGCAGGCCACGATTTAGCGACCACACCATCAGTGGGCATAATCCCGTAATGGCCGCTAAATCGCGCCAGAGGCCAAAACGGGATTTGTGCCGCCAAGATTTGCTGAGGCGATCTTCCCAGCCCCTCACCGATGATGGGATCAGGCCCATGCCCAGGAATGGTGTCAGTGTGATTTGCATATTTTATAATAAATTAGAATAACACTGCTACTTCCACCCTCAACATATCGTCCCACCCACCGGCGTGCCACCATGACGGTACCAATCACCACCCGGTTTTCCAAATCAAAACCCAATGTGAAGACCACCGCAGGGGCACACGGGTAAATATAACCTCCTGGTGGTGTGGGACATAGCCCCCTGTCTCTGCCTAACTGGTCCCTCTGGGGTGCCCCATTGGGAGAGGTTCCCCTTACGTGTGGTGGGGCAGGGGGGTGAGTTCTGTTGCCTGTGAAGGAGGCACATGCCCCAATACCTGTGTGTGTGTCGGGGGAGGGGGGGGAGTGTCCAGATGTCTGGAGGGGTGGGGGTGGGATCACCCTGATTCGCCCTGATGCTTGCATTGTTGGGGGGGGCGGGGGAGGGTTCCCCACTATGCTTGCGAGTGAGGAGGGTTCACCCCTATATTTGTGTCGTGGAGAGGTCACCCTCATGCTTGTGTGGGGGGTGGAGTCACTTCAGTGTTTGTGGGGGCGGGGTTCGATTGATGCTTGTGGGGGGGTCCTCCATGTCAGTGGTGGAAGTTTATTTTTTGTGCCAGTTGTGGCGCCATCTTTAAAATGGCTTCCTGACCTCTATGGAGCCAAACTTGCCAGCTCTTTCATGCCACCAGTCTGATGGCATAAATCAGCCCTCCCGGATGTTTTTTTTGGCAGAGGAAAACTCCATCCACAGTTTGTAAATATGTGCCAGTACCATTCTTAGAAATAGAAACTAGAAGCAGGAGGAGGCCATTCGGCCCTTCGAGCCTGCTCTGCCATTCATTTTGATCATGGCTGATCATCAAATTCAATATCCTGACCCCCCCCCCCCTCCCCCCTTCCACACATTCACCACCCTCTGGGTGAAGAAATTTCTCCTCACCTCAGTATTAAAAGGTTTACCCCTTAACTTCAAACTATGACCCCTAGTTCTGGATTCCCCCACCATTGGGAACATTCTTTCTGAATCTACCCTGTCTAATCCTGTTAGAATTTTATAAGTTTCTATGTGATCCCCTCTCACTCTTCTAAACCCCAGTGAATATAATCCGAACCGATTTACTCTCTTAAATGACAGACCTGGAATCAGCCTAATCTCTTACACTAACACAGTCACTGTCCCAGATGACTAGCTTGGCTGCCTTTACTCTGAAGAAAAGCGCAAGTGGGTGTAAAATGCCACCTTTGCATTGTCAAAAGTCCTGGTAAATAGCTGGTGGTAACAAAATCTCCAGATCTGGAATAACTGCATTGTGCTCCAGCTCTGTAACTCGCTCCAAGCTAACTATTACCCTGTTCATAAAATATACGCAACCTGCAATCTCCCTATCATTTCTGACAAATCATTGTAAGTTATGATCGCCGTAGTCACAGAGAGATTTGAGGCCATGACCATTTCACTATTGGCCAAAACGATGTGCAGTCAGTTACGCAATGGTTTTTCTTGACAAGATCTTGACGTTATGGGATTGCCAAATGTGTGAAACAAAGTCAGGTTGAGTTAATTTGTACTACACTCTGGAGAATCAATTTCCAGAGTTACATTGCCCAAGATTTTCTTTCTGTACTTTCACCCAGGGAGTACATTTTGAACACTAATTTGCAATGATCATCATTTAATAGAACCCTCTTCTGTGTCTTTTTTAAGTTTCGTTTCTCACAGGGATTTGCACTGTCCAATATGATCTTCAATACACAGGATTTTCTTACTCTTTAATATACAATATCCATCTACTCCAAAGCACTTATTTTGGAAGCCAACACTTCCAACACATGAGGTAACGGAAGCTGGATTCTTTTGAAGCTTGGGGGAAGAGCCTTTTGTAGTGTAAGCACTCTCGTTGGTGGCCATTTGACGTCAGTTTATTAACACTGCAATGAAGTTACTGTGAAAATCCCCTCGTCGCCACACTCCGGAGCCTGTTCGGGTACACTGAGGGAGAATTTAGCATGGCCAATGCGTTTTTCGGACTGTGGGAGGAAACCAGAGCACCCGGAGGAAATGCATGCAAACAAGGGGAGACCGCTACCAATCGTCCCTAGGCCCCATCTTGAATAGGCCCAATACCCGGTGGGCAGTGCCAAGGTGCCCCCTGGGCATGGACACTTTGCCCCTTGTGAAGTGCCAGCAGGCACAGGCTGGGACTGCCAGGGTGCCCATGCCAAGGGGGCACCCCCCCCCCCCCCCCCGCCGCATCCCAACCCCCTGGGGGGCTCCGATTGGCCCCCCCTTCATTCCGGCCCGGGCTCCCGCTAGTTCCCCGAACGTGGAACCCCACCGGAATGAAGTACTCTTGGCGGGGTGGGAGATGCTTTCGGGGCTGGCACAGAATGGATAATCACATTGAAATGACATTTAAATTACATTTAAAATATATTCAAATTATTAACCTCGCTTCCCGCGGGACTTCTGCGCGTTCCCGGCAGTGCCATTGTCTCCTGGTTGGGAGATGCGCGCGGATTGTAAATATTCGTGGGGAACCGCGAAATGGCCAACACGGGCATCTCCCAACCCTACACGCCAGAAAAGTTGCAGGTCGCAATGGGAGAATCGGGCCCATTCTTTCTGAATCTACCCTGTCTAACCCTGTTAGAATTTTATAAGTTTCTATGTGATCCCCTCTCACTCTTCTAAACTCCAGTGAATATAATCCTAACCGATTTAATCTCTTCTTATATGACAACCTGGAATCAGTCTAATCTCTTACACTCACACAGTCGCTGTCCCAGATGACTGGCTTGGCTGCCTTTACACTGAAGAAAAGCGCAAGTGGGTGTAAAATGCCACCTTTGCATTGTCAAAAGTCCTGGTAAATAGCTGGTGGTAACAAAATCTCCAGGTCTGGAATTACTGCATTGTGCTCCAGCTCTGTAACTCGCTCCAAGCTATTACCCTGTTCATAAAATATACACAACTTGCAATCTCTACTGACTTAGGCAGCGCATTCCAGACTGTCACCACGCCCCTGGATAAAAATGTTTTTCCTCAAATCCCCCCCTAAACCTTCTACCCCTCACCTTGAACCTTGAAGGGTTGTGACTGACCCTTCAACTACAGGGATCAGCTGCTCCTTATCCACTCTGTCCAAGTTCCTCATAATCACAACTGCATCAGGCCGCTCCTCAGTCTTCTCTGCTCCAATGAAAACAACATAAGCCTACCCCACCTCTTTTCATAACTTAAATATTCCATCCCAGGCAGCATCCTGGTGAATCTCCTCTGCATTCCCTCCAGTGCAATGACATCCTTCCTATAATGTGGCGACCAGAACTGTGCACAGTACTCCAGCTGTGGACTCACCAAAGTTCTTTACAACTCTAACGTGATGCCCTTTGTAATCTATGCCTCGATTGATAAAGTCAAGTGTCGTATCTGTCTTTTTCACCATCCTACTAACATACCCTTCTGTCTTCAGGGATCTATGGACAAACACACCAAAGTCCCTTTGTTGCTCAGAACTTCCTAGCGTCCTACCATTCATTGAGTACTTCCTTGTCAAATTACTCTTTCCAAAATGTATCACTTCATATTTTCTGGGTTAAATTCCACCTGCCACTTATCTGCCCAAATGATCATTCCATCTATTTCTACTTGAAGCCCAAGACACTCAACCCCACTGTTAACCAATCTTTGTCATCTGCAAATGTACAAATCCTACCCTCTACATCGTCATTTTATTTATTTATTATTTATTAGTCACAAGTAAGGCTTACATTAAGACTGCAATGAAGTTACTGTGAAATTCCCCTTCTATGTCATTTATATAAATGATGAATAATAGGGGGCCTAGCACAGATCCCTGTGGTACCCCACTGGACACTGGCTTCCAGTCAGTAAAACATTATTCTGTCATCACTCTCTGTCTCCTACAGCTGAGCCTATTCTGAAACCACTTTATCAATTACTCTCTATCCCGTGTACTTTTGCCTTCTTTATAACTTTCCCATATGGGACCTTGTCAAAGGTTTTGCTGAAATCCATATAAACTACATCACCTACACTACCCTCATCCACACACCTGGTTACCTCCTCAAGAAAAAATCAATCAAATCGTCAACTTGTCCGCATACTTGCCATCTGGTGAGCTGGCAAAAGAAGCATCCTTTTTACTCGGCCTGGTCACTGTCCACCCGTGCCTGGATGACACACCATGTGCTGATCCCAACTCTGTAATTGCCTCAAAATTACGTGCAATCCCATTATTTTTACTGGTGGCTACAAGTGTCAGATCAAGTGACGTGCTCACTTAACCAGTGCTGTGTCATTGCCCTCCTCCTTCTGGCTGCTGTGTGTGTGGCACAGGTATTCTTGTATTGGAATTGATGACTGGGCTATCAGCCAAGCCTCATTATGCATGCTTGGCTGAGAATCAAGGCAGTTATTAGAATACTAGAATACCTGCTCCCCAGAGGAAACATGGTTTGATTGACAGCTTAGGCTCTCCGATCTCTGCGGTCAATTTCAGAATGTTTGCTGATACAGTTTAAGTGGTTTCAAGGGCTTGTGGTTTGTGGCTTATGAAACATCAAAGGACCTGGATGATGGACACTTGAGGCTTGCAGTGAAAGCTTTTATGTCAAGCATGGGAGAAAGTTATCAATGGATTTTTCTTTTTAATCACAGTTATCACACATCCATTATAGAAACATAGAAAATAGGAACAAGAGGAGGCCATTTGGCCCTTCGAGCCTGCTCCGCCATTCATCACGATCATGGCTGATCGTCCAACTCAATAGCCTAATCCTGCTTTCTCCCCATAACCTTTGATCCTATTTGCCCCAAGTGCTATGTCCAGCCGCCTCTTGAATACATTCAATATTTTAGCATCAACTACTTCCTGTGGTAATGAATTCCACAGGCTCACCACTCTTTGGGTGAAGAAATATCTCCTCACCTCTGTTCTAAATGGTCTACCCTGAATCCTCAGACTGCGACCCCTGGTTCTGGATTCCCCCACCATCGGGATATCCTCCCTGCATCTACCCTGTCTAGTCCTGTTAGAATTTTATAAGTCTCTATGAAATCTCCCCTCATTTGTCTGAACTCCAGCGAAAACAATCCTAACCTAGTCGATCTCTCCTCATACATCAGTCCCGCTCCCATCCGGGGCTAATTTGTTCTAGAAAGTTTACAGTAGAACAATAGGCATGCATGTGGCATGGTGGCACAGTGGTTAGCACTGCTGCCTCACCGCATCAGGGACCCGGGTTCAATTCAGGCCTTAGGTGACTGTGTAGAGTTTGCACACTCTCCCCATGTCTGCGTGGGTTTCCTCTGGGTGCTCCGGTTTGCTCCCACAGTCCAAAGGTGTACGGGTTAGACAGATTGGCCATGCTAAAATTGCCCCTTAGTATCAGGGAGACTAGCAGGGTAAATATGTGGGACTATGGGGATATGGGTGGAATTGTTGTTGGCGCAGGCTCAATGGGCTGATTGGCCTCCTTCTGCACTGTAGGGATTCTATTATCTATGATCCTGTGAACTTGGTATAGGGGCATGAGGGGCCTAAGGGGGTAGGTGGAAGGGTAGAACTTGACATACATCATGAGGGGACATATCTGGTGGGTGGGAGGCTGTAACTTGATATAGGAAACACGAGGGACAACATTTTAACTTACCTTTTAAAAGATTCCCTGATACACATTGGGGTTCACAACCCCTCTGAGGAGGAATGCACCTTAACTCTTTAGTAACCTATCCTGACATCATGAAAATTGTGGGAAATGCGTATCTCCACGATGGAGCCAGCCTGGTCAGGAGTGCCGGATGCCGACTCTTGACAGGACCCAACCTGCACCCTTAAAAGGAATTCTCAAAAATCACCCAGCCCGGGAATGGGATTGGGAATACCAGAATTGGGTCCAACCCAATTTTAATGGATGTTCGAATCAACCCGACTGGGCGGAAATCCAGGCCAATCTCTCATTGTGGATTTTCCAAGTCCCTGCGAAGTGGGTTAGGACATGTGACCAGGAGCAAAGTTGGAAAATGTCCCGCTGGTTTGGCCACAACACGTGTTCCTGGTCTCTGTGTGATCTTGCCAGAGGCGGGGTCAAAGTGGTTGAGCTCCCAGTGACAGGTAACCAATTAGTCCCATTAATGGGACAATGGAGGGATAGATAAAGGTGCTTCCTGATGGTGGACGGTCTCCGTGCTGAGGCTTGGGCCCAGCAGGTAACCAGAGGAAGCCTCCTATCTGGTGTGACTGCCAGCAATACAGCGCTGCAGGATCACCGCTCAGGCCTCCATCTTGCCTGATCTACTTGCCGTGCTTAACTGGATGGGGCTCCCCGAGGTAGCTTCTTAACTGGTTGCCTCTGGGAAGATATCGACCAGCATCCTACCACGCCCAATTCCTCGCTTCCGACTGGAATCGAGGTCGATGTCGTGTTTGCAACCCAGCTGGGTAACCTTAACTCATTGGGCGGGAATTTCCAGCCCCAAGCCCAGAAAACCCCACCCGAGGTCACCCAACCTTCGCACGGTCCGTGTCCCGTCCACTACGATTCCCTTGGTGGGCGGGATAGGAAAATTCACCCATTTGTCTCACACTTAAAGCACTGTCTGGCATTCTAAATGCTGCCCTACAAAAGGGACGAAGGAGCAGCGCGCTGAAAGCTTGTGATTCCGAATAAACCTGTTGGACTTTAACCTGGTGTTGTGAGACTTCTTTCTGTGCCCACCCCAGTCCAACGCCAGCATCTCCACAACATGGCTACAAAAGGGAGTATCACAGCTTGGTATGGCTCCTGCTCTGCCCAAGACCGTAAGAAACTACAAAAGGTCGTGAATGCAGCCCAATCCATCACACAAACGAGCCTCACATCCATTGACTCTGTCTACATTTCCCGTTGCCTCGGCAAAGCAGCCAGCATAATTAAGGACCCCATGCACCCTGGACATACTCTCTTCCGCCTTCTTCCGTTGGGAAAAAGATACAAAAGTCTGAGGTCACGTACCAACTGACTCAAGAACAGCTTCTTCCCTGCTGCCGTCAGACTTTTGAATGGACCTACCTTGCATTAAGTTGATCTTTCTCTATACCCTAGTTATGACGGTAACACTACATTCCGCACCCTCTCCTTTCCTTCTCTATGAACGGTATGCTTTGTCTGTATAGCGTGCAAGAAACAATACTTTTCACTGTTTGCTAATAAATGTGACACAATAAATCAAATCAAAATACTCAGTCCAAATTTTAACGCATTCAAAAGCAAAAGACCGATGTAAGAGTTAAAATTGGGCCCCTCTATGTTGATGTGGGAAACTGAAGCTGCTGTAACAGATGTAGGTCTGTGTGTTTGCATGCACACAAAGAGAGGTGGTATAGGTTTCTGACTCTCAATACTGAAAGCCTTCTAGCCCAAAGGAAAAGATGACTCATTTCCTGGCAGTGTAATCTCCTAGACTTGGCAATGCCTCCACCTGTGAAACCTCAATCCAGATGCTGTTAACAAAACCCCGAAGAACTCAAAAACTGTGGAGCATCTGTGTTTGTTTAATTGGTGTGATTACCTTGCGAAACGTGTTGATTTAAAACAAACGGTTCATGAGTTACTGCTAATGCTTTGTTGTGTAGAGACAAAGCTATGTTCATCTGGGTCGGAATTGGCTGGTTTGAAAACTGACTGCTTTCTGTTCCAAACACCTCAGTGTTTTCGAATTAGAATTCCTTTCAGCCATCCAAGTACAGTAAGGCACAGGCAAGGGTGGAAACTCCTGCCCGTGGTTGCCTGCAGTGGCTCTCTCTCTCTCTCTCGCTGACACAGAAAGCAAGAGAGATTCGAAGGAAGTATAAATGAGGGCATAATGAAGCAGCCTTGAGTAGCCTGTTGGTGCCAGTAAATCACACCCTTTAATAAACAATAATAACTTATATTTATATAGCACCTTCAACGTAGCAAATCCTCCAAGGTGGTTCACAGGATTATTATCAGACAGGATGCAACAGCGAGCCACATTGAAAAATATTTATTTATCTAATTATTAGTGTCACACGTAGGCTTACATTAACACTGCAAAATCCCCTAGTCGCCACACTCCGGCGCCTGTTCGGGTACACTGAGGGTGAATTTAGCATGGCCAATGCACCCAACCAGCACGTCTCTCGGGCTGTGGGAGGAAACCGGAGCACCCGGAGGAAACCCACGCAGATATGGGAAGAACGTGCAGACTCCGCACAGACAGTGACCCAGGAATCGAACCCAGGTCCCTGTGCGCTATGAGGCAGCTGTGCTACCTTAGGGCAGGTGAGGTAAGTTTTAAAGACCATCTTAAAGGGGAGAGGATGAGAAATTAAGAGAGGGAACTCTAGAGCCTAGAGGTGAGGCAGCTGAAGCATGGCTATGTGGGCGGAGCGATTAGAGTGCGGAATGCTTGGTAGAACAGAATTGGGGGAGTGCAGAGAGTTCAGAGGGTGATGGGACTGGATAGGTAGAGGAATGGAAGCAGGGGAGGGCATTCTTGAGGTATTAAAGCCATCGGGTTTATCACTTGCCCCTGTCTATATCAATGGGGACGAAGTAAAAATGGTCGAGAGCTTCAAGTTTTTAGGTGTCCAGATCACCAACAACCTGTCCTGATCCCCCCATGCCAACAACATAATTAAGAAAGCCCACCAACGCCTCTACTTTCTCAGAAGACTAAGGAAATTTGGCATGTCAGTTACGATTCACCAACTTTTACAAATGCAGCATAGAAAGCATTCTTTCTGGTTGTATCACAGTTTGGTATGGCTCCTGCTCTGCCCAAGATGGCAAGAAACTACAAAGGGTCGTGAATGAAGCCCAGTCCATCACGCAAACCAACCTCCCATCCATTGACTCTGTCTATACTTCCTGCTGCCTTGGAAAAGCAGCCAGCATAATCAAGGACCCGACGCACCCCAGACTTACTCTCTTTCAACTTCTTCCGTTGGGAAAAAGATACAAAAGTCTGAGGTCACGTACCAACCGACTCAAGAACAGCTTCTTCTCTGCTGCCGTCAGACTTTTGAATGGACCTACCATATCTTATGTTGATCTTTCTCTACACCCTAGCTATGACGGTAACACTACATTCTGCACTCTCTCCTTTCCTTCCCTATGTTCGGTATGCTTTGTCTGTATAGCATGCAAGAAACAATACTTTTCACTGTATACTAATACATGTGACAATAAATAATCAAATCAAAAACTTGGTGGGTTGAGTTCTCAAGGTAGATGAAGTATGGAGTTTATTTTTAGTGGTTTCCCCCCACCGCTGAACAAAGAAAAACAAATAGAAATGGGATGGTGTTACAAAGGAGTTGTCTGTTCCTCCCATTATCCCAGCAGCCTTGCCTATAGACCAAGGTGCACATCTACCTCACGTAGAAGAACAGTGTCATCTGCTGCAAGGAGTCACCATAGTAATACAGGGTATCCCTGAAGGTACATTGGATGTAGCAGGTGCTGATTCAATAGATACTTGGTTAAGCGTCGAATTGCCCTTGAAAAACCTCTGCTAGCTACAAGACATGAGGTGAGTGGTTACAAACACAAGTGTTCTACTGAGTTACCAATAAGACTTGATCGTTTCCTCAGTGAGCAAGAAAAGATCCCCAGGTGAATTTTACTGCCCCGTCCACCCGATTTTCCAGTTTTGGGACAAGCGTGGCCGGATAATCCCACCCTCCCCCCCATGTTAAATGGGTGCTGGGGGTGGAGTGAGGGTGAGCACTGGCCCATGGAATGAGCATCAAGCTTGCCAACAGGAGGCCATTTTAATTCTGGGATTTTGTTTTGACAAACCCGTCCCAAGTCTTGCTGGAACCCTGTCCCAATTCCATGGAGAATTGGCATGAGGGGAGAACGTGGCGTGAGGTTGAACCTGGGGAAAGGTGCGGATTTTCTCCAGCAGTCTGGTAGGTGTTGGGGAGTTGTGTGTGGATGGGGCTGTTGGGAAGGGTAGGCAGATGATGGCGGTCAGGGACAGGATAGGGAAATCCAGGGCCTTTGGATTCCTTTCCTGGGCCAAGGGAACACAAGGAAATGTTTAAACAAAATGAACAACGTGGGCGGCACGGTGGCACAGTGGTTAGCACTGCTGCCTCACAGCGCCAGGGATCTGGGTTCGATTCCCGGCTTGGGTCACTGTCTGTGCGGAGTCTGCACATGGGTTTGCTCCAGTTGCTCCGGTTTCCTCCCACAATCTGAAAGACGTGCTGGGTATGTGCATTGACCCGAACAGGTGCCAAACTGTGGCAACTAGGGGATTTTCACAATAACTTCATTGCACTGTTAATGTAAGCCTTACTTGTGACTAATAAATAAACTTTAAGGAGATTTAAAGTTTTTAAAAAAGTTTATTTATTGGTCACAAGTAGGCTTACATTAACACTGCAATGAAGCTTCTGTGAAAATCCCCTAGCCGCCACACTTTAGAGGGGATTTGAGGAAACATTCCAGAGGGTGGTGGGAATCTGGAACTCACTGCCTGGAAGGATGGTAGAGATGGGAATCCTCACGATAATAAGAAGCATTTAGATGAGCACTTTAAACGCCATGGCATACAAGGATACGGACCAAGTGCTGGAAAATGGGATTAGGATTGATAAGTGCTCGATGGCTGCTGTAGACATGGGGCTGAGGTGCCTCTTTCTGTGCTGTAAAACCCTATGACCTCTGCACAGAAGGTACCAGGGATTAAAGTTGACCTGATACCAGTGAGGATTACGTCTTGCAAGCTTCACTGAGACTGCTTTACTTTGGAGAATGCCATCTGAAGAGGTTTCACTCAAAGGACTCTTCAACGACAGTGGCCTCAGAACTCAATGTATCCACCTAGAGTTTCCGGTTTTCAACCAGCTTTGTCACCACTGCTATGATCTCTAAACCCAAACCTTCACATAAAGTGTAAATTCTTCAATACAGCAGTCACCCTCGAACATCTCATTGTAGCAAAATCCTTTGGCTCCATATAGCCATGCAATTCCACGTAATATGAATGAGTAAATTGCAAGACCCTTTCCTGTATGGTTCTAACTTCCATGAATAACTGGGTACGAGCTAAGGGCACATTATTCCCAAGTCCGACAGAGACAAACAGGTAGGGAGCGAGACGATAAGCATTCACAGAATGAAGTCCTTACAGAATAAAAAGAAAGTGGCTTAAAAGAAGGCACTTGGTCATAGTACAAATACACAACATCTGGTTATAATCGGGCATTTTTCAAAGTAATTGATTCTGAATGCTTGACATCCTAATGAGTTCGCATTGTGGCAGAAACAATATTCTGGTGCAGTTTCCAAATCACTGTCTTAGGTACACAAACCATTACGGTTGCATACGGCATGCTTGCCTTCATCAGCAGAGGCATTGAGTTTAAAAACTAGCAAGTCATGTTTATAGAACCTTAGTTAGGGCGCACTTGGAATATAGTGTTCAATTTTGGTCGCCACACTACCAGAAGGATGTGGAGGCTTTGGAGAGGGTACAGAAAAGATTTACCAGGATGTTGCCTGGTATGGAAGGCATTAGCTCTGAGGAGATTTTGGAGAAACTTGGTTTGTTCTCACTGGAACGACGGAAGTTGAGGGCCGACCTGATAGAAGTCTACAAGATTATGAGGGGCATGGACAGAGTGGATAGTCAGAAGCTTTTTCCCAGGGTGGAAGAGCCAATTATTAGGGGGCATAGGTTTAAGGTGTGAGGGGCAAGGTTTAAAGGAGATGTACGAGGCAAGTTCTTTACACAGAGGGTGGTGGGTGCCTGGAACTCGTTGCCGGGGGAGGTCGTGGAAGCAGATACGATAGTGACTTTTAAGGGGCGTCTTGACAAATACATGAATAGGATGGGAATAGAGGGATATGGTCCCCAGAAGGGTAGGGGGTTTTAGTTCAGTCGGGCAGCATGGTCGGTGAAGGCTTGGAGGGCCGTAGGGTCCTGTGCTGCAATTTTCTTTGTTCTTTGTTCATTAAAATGTCAGGCAGCAACAAAAGAGAATTCACAGAAGCACATGCCACTCATGAAAAACTAATTTAAACTCTGCAGAAAACAGCTGCACTGAAGCGAGCAAATAAATGTATAAGTTTTAGCAGCGTATCCGTTGTGTGATGGAGATGGATATGAGCACCATAGCTGGAATTTTACCGCGGGGCGGGTGAGGCTCGCAGAACGGAATTCTCCGTTGGCCTCGGGCGGGATTTTACGAGCCTCACCCGAGTGAAATCGTAAAATACCGGCACATATTAACGAGGGGGAGTGAGAGGCTGCAAGGCAAAAACAATGGGGAGAAAGCACGAGTGGATTAAGGCCTTGGAAAAGCAGCCAGCATAATCAAGAACCCAACGCACCTCAGACATACTCTCTTCCACCTTCTCCCATCGGATAAAAGATACAAAAGTCTGAGGTCATGTATTAACTAACTCAAGAACAGCTTCTTCCCCACTGCTATCACACTTTTGAATGGACCTACCTTATATTAATCTGATATATTTCTACACCCTAGCTATGACTGTAATTCTACATTCTGCACTCTCTCATTTCCTTCCCTGTGAATGGTATGCTTTGTCTGTAAAGCGCGCAAGAAACAATACTTTTCATTGTATCCCAATACACGTGACAATAATAAATCAAATCAAATCAAGTAAGGGGAAAGAGAGCACAGGTGCTGGAAAGAAAAGAGTTAATATGGGATAAATTCATCGGTTATAAGAACACTGGACTTCAGTAACCTGAGAAATATATGTCAATTTAATGGCATCAGATTAACTCCTCATTAAGGGCTTGTCTGAAGTTCGCTGCCCAACATACGCCCAAGGTTACTGATGCTTAAATTTGGCTCACCAAACTGCCTGAACTCCACCCGGTTCTGACTGAATATGTGTTCATCTACTGATCCTCAATTAAGATGCCCACAGGCTATTGAGTGAACTAATTAACCTCGCCATGCCAAATCAAAGAGGTTTGACAGCAAACCCATGTCCTAACAATTTTATTGTCTCAAAAATTACAATTACCATTACTTAAACTTCAAAATTAAGAACACAGATAATTGGTAGATATAACTGGGTAATAGCAATTTGGACAATAAATAATAGATAACGTTACTTATAAAACTGGAAAGCAGAGTTTTCAAAAGCAGCTTAGTCACCATAATGCAGCATTAATGAGGTCTTTGGTGATTAAGTTATAGTTGAGATCAGTGTCTGAGATTGATATGAATCAATCGGATAATCTAGGATTACATTTCTTAAACAGCTGACAAGGAAACAGCCTTAGACAGCCAGTTTATTGAATAGGTTGCAGTCAGCGTGCTGGTGGTCAGTAAAGTTTCTTAAGAACCTTATCATTTAAGTGTGTTAATGGTTCTACTATCTTTACCACCCCTCACCCCCCCCCCAAGCGGACTAAATCTATTCCCTCAAATTTATTGCTAGCTTAAAGTCTCAACTGAAAGACATTTCTAGGTATTTAAACAAACATTAGTCTTGGGCTGGATCTTCAAATAAAAGTTCTTCTCCCCAAGAGTCTCCAAGCTAACAAGTAATCTTCGGAAGGGACAGACATCAAGCTATGTCTTAGCAGACCAAACTTTTTTGCTAGTTTACCAATACCAACCCATAGGAGTCTAACTCAAACTCCTAGAGTTCTGTGAATATGTGGATCCCTGAGATAATATATAATACAACCCTCTAGAACATAGAACAGTACAGCACAGGAACGGGCCTTTCGGCCCACAATATTGTGCTGAACATGACGCCAATTTAAACTAATCCCTTCTGCCTGCCCTTGGTCCATATCCCTCTATTCCTTGCATATTCATGTGCTTATCTAAAAGCCCCTTAAATGCTCATATTGCATCTGCCTGCACCACCACCCCTGGCAGCGCGTTCCAGACGCTGACCACTCTCTGTGTAAAATAAATGCTCCTCACCTCTCTTTTGAACTTTCCCCCTCTCACCTTTAAGTGCATGCCCCCTAGTATTAGATATTTCAACTCTACGAAAGAGATTCTGACTGTCAACCCTATCGATGTCTCTCATCATTTTGTAGACTTCTAACAGGTCTCCCCTCAGCCTCCGTTGCTCCAGAGAAAATAACCCTAGTTTCATAGAATCATAGAAACCCTACAGTACAGAAAGAGGCCATTCAGCCCATCGAGTCTGCACCGACCACAATCCCACCCAGGCCCTACCCCCATATCCCTCCATATTTACCCACTAATCCCTCTAACCTACACATCTCAGGACACTAAGGGCAATTTTTAGCATGGCCAATCAACCTAACCCACACATCTTTGGACTGTGGGAGGAAACCGGAGCACCCGGAGGAAACCCACGCAGGCACGAGAAGAATGTGCAAACTCCACACAGACAGTGACCCGAGCCGGGAATCGAACCCAGGTCCCTGGAGCTGTGAAGCAGCAGTGCTAACCACTGTGCTTGTCCAGCCTCTCCTTGTAACTCATGTCCTCTAATCCTGGCAGCATCCTGGTAACCCTCTTCTGCATCCTCCCCAAAGCCTCCACATCCTTTGTGTGATGTGGCAGCCAGAATTGAATGCAATCCTCTAATATATGCTTCATTAATACGTGTCTTTTATTGAAAGTTCCTTCTTATACGTAAGGATTATAAATAGTAACTAAAGCTAATTGTAACATGCTAATAATGTAAAAATTAATGCGATTTTTCAATCCACCTTATCAGCAAATCTTGGATCTTTAAACAAATATTGATATTATACTCACAAATCCAATGTTAGGTGTTGATCTTCCTCTGTCTCAAAATGCTGGGAGAGGGATCCAACAAAGGAACTCATTCCCTTGTGTCCAAAGGTGGCTGACTGGCCTGTTCGGCTGATAGTCAGTATTTTTAAAGAAAATGACTTCAATTGTTTATTGTGCTTCTGAAAAAATAATCATCCTCATCTGAGAGTGACCTCGATTCATAATCTCTGTAAAGGCAGGTGGCTAATCTGGCTGCTTCCCAATTTAAAAAGACCAAAGAACGTATTATTTACTCTGTACATATTGGAAACAATGCAAAACATTTTTATGTCAAGCTGCCATTTTATAGTGCTAAATTGGAATCAACATTTTAAATTCCCCATAAAATGTGTGAGTTTTCAAGCGTATGATTGAGTTTATCTTCTCCACCTCTAGGATAATAGCTCCAGTTTATTTGGGGCGATGAGTTTATTTGGGGTGGCACAGTGGTTAGCACTGCTGCCTCACAGGGCCAGGGACCCCTGTTCGATTCCCGGATTGGGTCACTGTCTGTGTGGAGTCTGCATGTTCTCCCCATGTCTGCATGGGTTTCCTCCCACATTCCAAGACATGCTGGTTAGGTGCATTGACCATGCTAAATTTTGCCTCAGTGTACCCGAGCAGGCACCAAAGTGTGGCGACTAGGGGATTTTCACAGCAACTTCATTGCAGTGTTAATGTAAACCTACTTGTAACTAATAAATAAACTTTAACTTAACTTTTAACTTTATTTGGTGGCAGTTCCCTGTTCCACTCTGCTCTGGCTAAACCCATCTTACACACAAGTGGCTTTAGTTGTGCTAGTTGACATTTAGTTCCCATCTTCCTTGATGTCAGACGACTGATAGAAATAATTAATGCACTTATGTTTGCTTGTAACTGGCTGATATAGCCGTGGAATCTTCTTTCCACCCCATGTCCAACGAAGGCAAAAAAATCTTTGACAAATTAAATGAATCACAGAATACTACAGTGCAGAAGAGGCCCTTCGGCCCATCGAGTTTGCACCGATGCATGAAAGGCCCTGACCTGCCCACTTAATCCCAGTTGCCAGCACTTGGCCCATAGCCTTGAATGTTATGACGTGCCAAGTACTCATCCAGATACTCTTTAAAGGATGTGAGGCATCCCGCCTCCACCCCCCTCCCAGGCAGCGCATTCCAGACTGTCACCACCCTTTGGGTAAAAAAGATTTTCCCCAAATCTCCCCTAAACCTCCCACCTCTCACTTTTAACTTGTGTCCCCTCATAACTGACCTTTCAACTGAGGGAAAAAGCTGCTCCCTATCCACTCTGACCATGTCTCTCATAATCTTGAACGCCTCAATCAAGTCGCCCCTCAGTCTTCTCTGCTGCAGAGAAAACAACCCAAGCCTATCCAGTCTCTCTTCATAACTTAAATATTCCATCCCAGGCAGCATCCTGGTGAATCGCCTCTGCACCCACTCCCCCCACCCCCCAGTGCGTTCACGTCCTTCCAATAATGTGGCGACCAGAACTGCGCACAATACTCCAGCTGTGGCCTCACCAAAGTTCTATACAACTCCATCATGACCTCTCTGCTTTTGTAATCTATACCCCGATTGATAAAGGCGAGTGTGCCACATGCCTTTTTCACCACCCTATTTACCTGCCTTCCCGCCTTCAGAGATCTATAGACAAACTCCCCAAGGTCCCTTTGTTCTTCGGAACTTCCCAGTGTCTGAATCTGAAACTCATAAAAATAAAAGGTCTCATCAAATGTGCTAACAAACTTCTTATAGACTGCAAATTCAAGGAAATGCCATTTTCCATTCAGTTGACTAGTCTGGGTGACTTCTCAGAAGACTTCCCCTCCCATCGTGTCAATAATATCTGACAGCCATACAAGTAACCTGGAGGACCCCTAAGCTAATGAAACATAGATGCCTAGGCATGCAATCTCAATTGTTTCTTTAAGACAGGGTCCGCATTCAACAGGACCACCCAAGTCGGAACATATTCATATCCCATTACTAAACTGTCCACGAGCCAAGTCCTTAACACAGGTAAAAAATGTTCTGTTATATAAGCTGCCTTGGTTTTAATGAGTATCAATTTCACAATCACTTGCTCGCATTCTGTTTAACTGCCATCTTCATTTCCTTAGACACCTTTAAGATGAGATTCTTTTCTTAAAGACACAGCTCAGACAATTGACAGGGCGTTTCCCCCACAGGGAGACAATGCAAGGGCAAGATAATGGGTGAGAGACAGCAAAAGTGTAGGGAGGAATGGAATACATTGTGCAGGGAGTTGGTAGAATGTTTGTCGATGGGAACTAAATGGGCAAAATTCATAGCAATGGACAGGGGGAGGGGGGCCACGTGCATGGATAGGGAAGGGGCAGAGTGCACGAGGAGAGGGAAAATGCAGGAATGGGTGGCAGCGAAAGGGAGATGAGAGCAACTGAAGTAGGCGGGAAAAGGGAATTTGAACGCACGGAAGTGAATCGAGGGAAAGGTGAAGGAACTGAAAACTGAGCTAGAAGCAAAGGAACTCGAAGCAGTGCTTTGGGTAATGGAGGAGGAGCGTGCCACCAGTAATCGAGAGAGGAAGTTGAGAGGGGGGGTTGATCGGGGGATAAACTACCTGCGCGATTTCTGAAAGAGGAAGGCAAAGGGAGTTAATGGGGGAAGAATGCAACAGACATTCCAGCTTAAATTGGTTTCAGGTGGGGGTAAATTGATGAGGGAGAGGGATCAGTGCGGCAGTATGGACCGGAACCATAGAATCCCTACAGTGCAGAAAGAGGCCATCCGGTCCATCTAGTCTGCACCATCCCTCCGAAAGAGCATCCCAATCAGGCCCTCCCCTCCACCCTATCCCCGTAATCCCATGGATTTCCCATGGCTAATCCACCTAACCTACACATCTTGGGACACTAAGGGGCAATTTAGCACTGCCAATCTATGTAACCTACACATCTTGGGACACTAAGGGGCAATTTAGCATGGCCCATCCACCTAACCTGCACACCTTGGGGCACTAAGGGGCAATTTATCATGGTCAATCCATCTAACCTGCTCATCTCTGGACACTAAGGGGCAACTTAGCATGGCCAATCCATCTAACCTGCTCTGCTCATCTTTGGAGTGTGGGAGGAAACTGGAGCACCCGATAAAACCCACGCAGACATGGGGAGAACTAGCAAACTCCACGCAGACACTCACCCAAGGCCGGAATCGAACCTGGGTCCCTGGCGCTGTGGGGAAGCAGCGTCACCGTGCCGCCCAGGGCTTGACAAGTGGTTATCTCTGTGAAACAACAGGAGTGTTGGATTGGGTGTTGTGTCTACGGTGTCCCTATAATATGATCCAAATTTAAAGCAGCCTGATTGGGATTCTTGTTTTATTTTACAATTTCGGAAATCTGACAGGGGTGGTGGGGGAGGGGAGGGTGTTGTCGGTTAAATTGAGAAGAGTAACTTACTCCCTCCAACCTCCCTGCCTTCTCACCATGTCCCAACCTTAACCTGATCCTTCGGGCGCTTGACAGGAGCGAACTGGTTTCAAGGCCAGCCTCAGGGAAAATGGCACCCTTGATTCTCTTCTACGCTGACCTCTTTTCTCTGAATTTAAGTGTGCAGTGGTATTGGTGAAAGTTTCAGAAATAAAGCTGTAATCTCAAAAGATAGAACATAGAACAGTACAGCACAGGAACAGGCCCTTTAGCCCATGGTGTTGTGCTGAACATTACGCTAAATTCAACTAATCCCTTCTGCCTGCCCTAAGTCCATATCCCTCTGTTCCTTGCATATTCATGTGATTATCTAGAACAAAGAGCAAAGAAAGTTACAGCACAGGACCAGGCCCTTCGACCCTCCAAGCTTGCACCGACCAAGCTGCCCATCTGAACTAAAACCCCCTATCCTTCCGGGGACCATATCCCTCCATTCCCATCCTATTCATGTATTTGTCAAGACACCCCTTAAAAGCTCTTTAAACGCCCCTATCATATCTGCCTCCACCACCAGCCCTGGCAGCAGGTTCCAGGCACCTCTCTGTGTAAAAAACTTGCCCTTCACATCTCCTTTGAACTTTCCCCCTCTCACCTTAAGTGCATGCCCCCTAGTATTGGACATTTCAACTCTGAGAAAAAGATTCTGACTGCCAATCATGTCTCTGCCTCCCATTATTTTTCTTTTGACTTTTTATTAGTTAGTAAAAAAATGCAAAAGAGGAAATAAATGCCACAAAATTCATTTGAATTGTATTCAAATAGTAAATAAAGCAAGTCATAAAATTTGTAACTAAGTGAAAAATAAACTAAACAATTAATAAATAGGTAGCACAATTCGGGTACACTGAGGGAGAATTTAGCATGGACAATGCACCTAACCAGCATGTCTTTAGGACTGTGGGTGGAAACCAGAGCACCCGGAGGAAACCCACACAGACACGGGGAGAATGTGCAAGCTCCACACAGTGACCCAAGTCGGGAATCGAACCTGGGTCCCTGGCATTATGAGGCAGCAGTGTTAACCACTGTACCACCATGCCACCTGTCTTTTATCCTGACAACCGAGTATGATGCATGAGTACAAGGGTGTTTGCCGCCTGTTATCAGCGTTGTCTATTTTCGCTTTTTGATGTTATTCATCCACCGGCCTGCTCTGGTGGTGGAACGAGGGAGGCCATAGGTTGTGTCTTTCCTTTCCCCGGGGAGGGTACTGAGTTGGTTGTGTGAGCTGAGGGCTGTGTGGTATTTACCTGGTTTGTTTTTCCTATGTACTGTAATCCTTACCTTTACACCGAGGGTGTACAACTTTTAGAACCATTCACTTTAGTTTTGAGATTAGATGAGTAGGGGCAGGGTAGGCTGGTGGGGGGGGGGGGGGGTCTGGTACAGAGATGGTTGGTGTGGCCTTAAGACTTTGTTATGGGTGAGGAGAATCCACTGTTTTTACAAATATTGGGGTTGTGTTTTTGGTGTCTCTGGTGTTGTTGGAATGGGGGGGAAAATGTACTGGGACACACCCGGGCATAGCTTATTAATCCTTGACTATCGAGACTTGTTAGGCTGGTCTTCTATTTTGACTTGGCAGTGCGGGTAGTGGCAGTGGTTACTTGATTAGTTGGTCCATGGAATGTTAGGTACATTATCCTGTTGTTAAGGTTTTTCTGATGTGGGGAAATGGATCAAATCATGTTGATAACCAGGCCTAAGCGGTGCCTCTGGAATACATAAATAAAGGAATAGTTTGCTTTGCTCAATGTATAAGAGTGATGATATTCTTGGCAGGGGGTGTGGGTGGGGTGGGGGGGGGGGCGGGTGCTGGGGGGGGGGGAAGAGGGGAGAGGAGTTGGGCAGTGTCCTGCTCTTTGTGAGGTTGTGATGTTCTTTTCCTGGTATCCTTCCTGTCAAAGTGCATGCTGGGAGATTAAGCACGGTGGCACAGTGGTTAGCACTTGTGCCTCACAGCGCCAGGGACTCGGGTTCAATTCCAGCCTCGGGTCACTGTCTGTGTGGAGTTTGCACGTTCTCCCCGAGTCTGCGTAGGTTTCCTCCGGGTGCTCCGGTTTCCTCTCACAGTCTGAAAGCTCTGTGGCTTAGGTTGATTGGCCATGCTAAATTGACCCCAGTGTCAGAGGGATTAGTGGGGTAAATATGTGGGGTTACGGGAATGAGGCCTGGGTGGGATTGGGGCCTGAGTGAGATTGTGGTCAGTGCAGATGGGCCGAATGGCCTCCTTTTGCACTGTAGGGATTCTATGATACATCTGGTGTATATTGGATAATCCTGAAGCTCTTTGATCTTTGCAGTGGGTGGGGTGTTGATATCAGCTCTGATTTGTTACAGTTAATCCTAGAAGGTTTCCCTTGTTTTGTTGGGAGGAGGAGGGTTGTATCTCTCCCCAAGATACCCTGTTGATGGGCATCTTGATGCTTCTTCTTTTCCTCCTTGTCGGGAGGGTTTCCTAAGTGAAATATGGTTTAAATTCTGCAGTGACCGGGAGTCTGATCGGTGCCTTTGATAAGGGTGAAGAAGTGGGAGCTTTGTTGTATCGTGAGCCGAGGCGAGGTTTATGAATCTCTGGCTTATTGCTCCCTGTACAGGAGAACAAACTCTGTCACGCCATCCTGTCCCAATGGCAGTATCCTCATGTTCCTCTTTTTCTGTGTTATCCTTTTATTGCTTGGAGGTCCTGGGATGCTGAGTTAGGCCTGGGTTGGTTGCATATCTTCGGGTAAGCATTCTCCAAGGCAGCTTTCATGATACATGACAACGCAGAATCGCTGAGCAGAAACTGATAGCCAAGTTCCGCACACATGAGGACGGCCTCAACCGGGATCTTGGGTTCATGTCACACTATCTGTAGCCCCCATGACTTGCCTGGGCTTGCAAAATCTCACTAACTGTCCTGGCTGGAGACAATACACATCTCTTTAACCTGAGCTTAAACCTCTCTCTGCTCACATTGTCTGTACCTTTAAGACTTGATTACCTGTAAAGACTCGCATTCTAACCATTATCTTGTAAATTGAGTTTGTGTTTGTATATGCCCTGTTTGTGAACACAAGTCCTCACTCACCTGAAGAAGGAGAGACACTCCGAAAGTTTGTGCTACCAAATAAACCTGTTGGATTTTAACCTGGTGTTGTGAGACTTCTTACTGTGGTTGCATATTACCAAGTATTCTAGTTTCCTCCGGATTCTCCGGTTTCCTCCCACAGTCCGAAAGATGTGCGGGTTAGGTGGATTGGGAATGCTAAATTGCCCCTTAGTGTCAGGGGGACTATTTGGGGTTATGGGGTTAGGGCCTGCATGGGATTGTTGTCGGGAGCAGGCTTGATGGGCCGAATGACCTCTTTCTGCACTGCAGGGACTCAATGACTCAATGATTCGAGCTGGCAACGGTTTGTCCACTAGGCCCCAGTTCAGGTCGATGCCCTTCTTGCTCATCCTGAAGCTACCTTTCGGTGTCTTCATCTTCCAGGGCTCTGAAAGGAGGTCACTTTGCAAGACAAAGTTCTGCAAAATGACACCGTGACGCCTGAGATCTGAGCCAAACCTCATTGGTGTCCATCTCCGGACTGACCCAGGTGCCTGCTGCATCTCCAGGATTCCGTCGTTCTACTTCCGGCCTAAAATCTGTATTTCTCCAATTCAAACTGAGGTCCTGATCAAAGAGTCAATGCACCCAATCCTGCGGATGCTGGAATCGAAACAGGAACAGCAGGTCGGGCAGGAGAGAAACAGAGTTAATGGGCGGGATTTTCCAGCCTCCCTCACCCCAAGCCTGGAAAATCCCACCCGAGTCAACAGACCTTTGCATGGTCTGTGTCCTGCCCACGACAATTCCCGTGACTGGTGGGACGGGAAAATCCCACCCCACATTTCAAGGCCTTATACTCTTCGTCAGAACTGAATATTCAATGCATCCCCACCATCCACCACTTCCTCCCCCCACCCCTTCTCACACCAGGCTATACACCTTCTGTTCTTAACCTTGCTACCTTTGTTGCGGTTTCTACAGTCGAACGCTATCTCCCTCCCTTCAGTTCTGACCAAGAGTCTAAGGACTTGAAACATTGGCCTGAATTCTCTGATCTTGCGCGCCCCACCCCCGCTGCCAGCAAGAACAGACAATTTGGCGTTCAGCCAAATCTCCATGCACAGCGGCGAGACTGGAGATTCCCAACCGCGGGCAAGGTTGGAAAATCCCGGTCGTTAACTCTGCTTCTCTCCTAATAGATGTTTGCAGACCTGCTGAGTTTTTCCAGCATTTTCTTGTTTCAAATGGGACCAAGTCTGGCCCTGGGTGTTAGCCCAACAAGCTGAACTAGCCAAATGTTTCCTCTATCATCTTTTTCCATTTTTTCCTCAACTTCTGGGTGGCACGGCGGCACAGTGGTTAGCCCTGCTGCCTCACAACACCAGGGACCCGGGTTCGATTCCAGCCTCGGGTCACTGTCCGTGTAGAGTTTGCACGTTCTCCTCGTGTCTGCGTGGGTTTCCTCCGGGCGCTCCGGTTGCCTCCCACAGTCCAAAGATGTGCAGGTTGGGTTGGATTGGCCATGCTAAATTGACCCATAGTGTCCCAAGATGTGTAACTTAAATGGATTAGCCACAGGAAATGTATGGGGTTACAGCGGGGGAGAGTAAAACACTCTGTCAGAGAGGCAGTCCCGATGGGCTGAATGGCCTCTTCTTCACTGCAAGGATTCTATAATTCTCTGATACTTTAGCTTTCACTGGTGAGTTATATACAAACCCAGGAAATCCATGGGCTAAGCATCAAAGTTATAAGTGTGTGTAATTCATAGAATCATAGAACTACAGTGCAGAAGGAGGCCATTTGGCCCATTGAGCCAGCACCGACCACAATCCCACCTAGGTCCTGTCCTATCCATGTAAGCCTACATATTTAACCTCCTAATCTCCCTGACATTAAGGAGCAATTTATCATGGCCAATCAACCTAACCCGCACATATTTGGACTTGAGTAATTGAGTGATTAACAAAAGATTGGTTGCCAACCTACTTCTCCTGAGGATGTTAGTTGCACAAGACCTAACTAAGGTGAACAGGTTGGAGCTGACTTCATGACCCTTTCAGTTGCGTCACTTATAGCATCACCATGCCACCTCCTCTGCAAACCCAAACTCTCCTGCAGGGTAACTTCAGCCCCATGATTCAGTTCAGATACAGGAATGTTGCCTGGCCTGAATGATCCAAAAGATATTGAGGTAATGACAGGCTCGGTTTTTATTAAGTGCCAGGTTTGCCGAACCATATGAACGTATCTCAGCTAGATAAGAATAAAGAATCCAACTTTCAGATTCTGGTGTTTGCATTTGGAATTCTGTGACAACTTCAGAAGTGCCAAATGCCTCATTTGAGGCTAACCACCTGCTATTGGTTAGTTATTGATTATCTACTGGTTACTGATTACACTGGAGCAACATGGCGCAGTATTAGAAAGTTCCTCAAACCCTTTGGGAACAACTCCAGGTATTCTGTGCACATTTCAGAGGGGTACTGGTTACAGTGCTGATTCTTAATTCCAGATTTTTAAAAATTGAATTCAATTTCCGCCATGGTGGGCTTTGAACTTGGGTCCCCAGAACATTAGCTGAGTTTCTCCATTAATAGCCTAGCAATAATACCACTGGGCCATCATCTCCCCTTACCCCAACCAGTAAAGACTGTGATTGCATCCCACCTCCCGATGACATGGTAGTGGGACCTAGGCACCTTTGTGTCCTACCTGCTCATAGGAACATAAAAAATAGGTGCAGGAGTAGGCCATTCGGCCCTTCAAGCCTGTATCACCATTCAGTATGATCATGGTTGATCAGGCACGTTCAGTATCACACTCCCGCTATCACTCCATACCCCTTGGATCCCTTTAGCCACATCAAAGCCTTTGTCCCCTACCTGCTCCTGTTGGTGCTGCTGCTTCTGATTCCAGGGATGTCAAATAAATGGGAATGAGAGGCTAGTTAGAGATGCTAATGGGCCTAAAGGCAACAATTGGAAGGAGCTGGCCTGGAAGAGGTTTATTTACCCTCCTGTTGTTTATTGCTGAAGGTGGTGGTACTCGTGCGAAGGTCAAGGCCGGTATCGATATTCATGGTGAATTCCCATTTGCTGACAAGATCAAGAGATCCCCACCCCATTCCCAGCTCTTCCACAAGCTGAAAACTTGGGTCATGCTGGGTTAGATTGCTGGGCATCATTATAGAATCATAGAATCCCTACAGTACAGATGGAGGCCATTTGGCCCATCGAGGTTTGCACTGACCCTCCGACAGAGCATCTTACTCAGGTCCTATCCTCATATGCCCACATATTTAGCCCATTAATCCTCCTAACCTACATAACTTGGGACATTAAAGGGCAATTTAGCATAGCCAATCCACCCAACATGCACATCTTTGGACTATGGGAGGAAACCGGAGGACCCGGAGGAAACCCATGCAGACACGGGAAGACTGTGGGGCGGCACAGTGGCGCAGCGGTTAGCACTGCTGCTCCACAGCCCCAGGGACCCGGGTTCAATTCCAGCCTCGGGTCATTGTCTGTGTGGAGTTTGCACATTGTCAACCATGTCTGCATGGGTTTCCTCCGGGTGCTCCGGTTTCCTCCCACATTCCGGAAGACGTGCTGGTTAGGTGCATTGACCAAAGAGGTGCCAGAGTGTGGCGACTAGGGGATTTTCACAGTAACTTCATTACAGTGTTAATGTAAGCCTTATTTGTGACACTAATAAATAAAGTGTGACAGGAAAACAGCTTTGTCACATTTTCTTCTGGCACCAGCTCTCCTTTGACACAGAGCCTGGGACACAAATCCAGAGTCCATACTGATCAAAAGACTAGCAGGGTAAATACGTAGGGTTACGGGGATAGGGCCTGGGTGGGATTGTGGTCGATGGGCCAAACGGCCTCCTTCTGTACTATAGGGACTCTATGATTCAATGTGCAGACTCCACACAGACAGTCACCCAAGGCCGGAATCGAACCTGGGTCCCTGGCACTGTGAGGCAGCAGTGCTAACTACTGTGCTGCCCCTATTGTCGGAACTGTCCAGTCCCAACTTGTTAGGAATGCCAAAGTCACAAAAGCAGTGTATCGCTTTCTGGGGAAAGGGGGCTGTGCAATCAGAGGTACTCCAGCTGCCGGGGAGGTACGGACAGCGCGCTGTGTATGTTACTCTAGCCAAGAGGGAGGAACAGACTGGAGACACTTCCTGCTCCCAGCTCTGACTGAAAGGGTTGGCCAGAGTGAGGCTGCTGCCAGCACATCCTTTCCATTCCAGCTGTCAGGGCTGACTCCAATGAGTGGAATTAAGATTGCTACATTGCCAATTTCCCCCTTACCCCATCAGCCATTCGATGAATCAAAGTGCCACTGTGTGTGTTACTCAGACTCCAGTTGCAAACCCCTCCCTGGGTTGATGAAGTGGCTCCCACAGTGAGTATAGTAAACCTCACTCCATCATACTGCATGTGACTCAGTTTGTGGTCGCTGACATCAAATAAATTACAGAGTTACTGTACCGTGGTATGTTTTTTTTAAAATGCAGTTAATCATGTGCAGTTGTGAGCCATCCCTTTTTAAAAAAATGCTGTTTCTTTTAATAGTATTTTTACTGGATGGCGTTCGGGAGAGTGACTCACCAGTGACTCAAAGTCAAGCCCCCATCTGCTAAGTCTATTGAGCCATCTCAGCACTACTGTACCCTGATTAAGGATTATACTATTTTATACGGCTTCAATCCAGAAACACGGCAGCCAGGAACTGCCATTGATTTATAGTGACGCTATAGTTTGCATAAGAAGAAGGGCGGCACGGTGGCACAGTGGTTAGCACTGCTACCTCACAGCGCCAGGGACCTGGGTTCGATTCCCGGTTTGGGTCACTGTTGGTGTGGAGTTTGCACATTCTCCCCATGCCTGCCTGGGTTTCCTCTGGGTGTGCCGGTTTCCTCCCACTGTCCAAAGATGTGCGGGTTAGGTAGATTGTGCATGCTAAATTGCCCCTTAGTGTCAGGGGAGATTAGCAGGGGTGGGATTGCTGTCGATGGGCCGAATGGCCTCCTTCTGCGCTGTAGGGATTCTATGATTTAGCATGGTCAATGCGCCTAACCAGCACATCTTTCGGACTGTGGGATGAAACCTGAGCATCTGGAGGAAACCCACGCAGACACGGGGAGAACGTGCTGACTCCGCACAGATAGTCACCCAAGATGGGAATCGAATCCGGGTCCTGTTGTGCCAGAGAATGATACGCAAACATATTAAAGAACAATAGCATGGAGTGGCATGGCGGCACAGTGGTTAGCACTGCTGCCTCACAGCGCCAGGGACCCGAGTTCGATTCCCGGCTTGGATCACTGTGCAGAGTCTGCACGTTCTCCCCATGCCTGCGTGGGTTTCCTCCGGGTGCTCCAGTTTCCCCCTGGGAAAGGTGTGTAGGTTAAGTGGATTGACCATGGTAAATTGTCTCCTGGGGCGGGATTTTATGGTCTCGCTTGACCTGAGACTGGAAAATCCCACCCTAGGTCAATGGGCCTTCCCATTGTCCACCCCTTGCCCGCTCCGATTCCCGTGGTGGGCGGCACGGTAGAATTAGACTCTAAGGGCTTGTAAAACCCCACCTGAGGCCAATGGAGATGTCCGTTTTGCGAGCCTCACCGGCCCGGATTCTGACGGGATCAGGTGGCCTTAGTGTCAGGGGGATTCGCAGGGTAAATATGTAGAGTTACGGTGATAGGGCTTGGGTGGAATTGCTGTCTGTGCAGGCTCGATGGGCCGAATGGCCTCCTTCTGCACTGTAGGGATTCTATACGGGGAGTTTCTGTGGGAAAGAGGGA